>NC_068361.1:91599771-91757271 GCF_020536995.1 Dreissena polymorpha | reverse complement strand
AAAATTTGATTGAATCCAACGAAGTGCGGCGGTTATTTCTGCCGCAATTTATACATCTCTTATTACTTAATATTTTCTCACACCGACATGTTTTACATGTCTGTGAATATGTAACCTATTTCAGTTAATCGATTGGTTTATGCGCACAGTCGTGTAAGTGCCCATAATTAGGATGATCGAAGTATTGTATCGACTTGGACGACGAATAATAATGTCATTGAATATATTATTTATTTCTTCGAATTTTAAGTATGGATTTTACTCTTAAAGGGATCTTTTCACGCTTTGGTAAATTGACAAAATTGAAAAAAGTTGTTTCAGATTCGCAAATTTTCGTTTTAGTTATGATATTTGTGAGTAAACAGTAATACTGAACATTTACCATGGTCTAATATAGCCATTATATGCATCTTTTGACGATTTTAAAACCTAAAAATTATAAAGCGTTGCAACGCGAAACGATTGAATAATTTGGAGAGTTCTGTTTTTGTCGTTAAATTTTGTGAAACTACGAAGATTGCTTATATAAGGTATAAAATACTTCAACTATATGTACTCGGCGGAATAGCTCAGTAGGCTAAAGCGTTTTTACTTCAGGACTCTGGCAGGACTCCAGGGGTCACTGGTTCGAAACCTGGTCCGGGCAATGTTCTTTTCCTTTTTTTAAATTTTACTCTTGATTTTTTACTGGAGCTTTTACGATCCAATGTTTACATTTATCTATATAAAGCATTTAATGAATAAGTTAAAAAATGCCGAAATCTGTGAAAAGGCCCCTTTAAGCTTCTCAAAGTGGTTTATTTGTATTCAATAAAAGCAATGAACACATGCATTTACAAAAAAAAAATAGAAATGGAAAACAATGGCCACAGTGAGCATCTAATGAGCATTGATTTAAAAAACGGAGGCTACCCTAAAATATGCTTCGCGCTTACATGGACAAACCGAGTATAGGTTTACTTAAGCGCTCTATACGTACGATTGGCCTACCCAAAACTTTAGTTTTCCCTAACCTTGGTATGCGAGACATATATTTGCGAACAATTAAAGACATAAAGCCAAGTCTTTCATTTATGCTATTTTAGTTCGTGAGTTCTATGTCAATGTTGTAAACAAATGGTTGCAATACTCCACTTTTTTAAAGAACCAAATAATAGACACGTCGCAATTTTTCCGCAAATATCGAATTAAGCAATCTTTCCACGCGAATAGATTCGTTCTGTTGATAAACAGATGGTGTCACATTTCGAACGACAACCAATCGGTTAAATGACAGGTAACCAAACTCCTAGATAATTATCAATTAAGAAATTAAATCCCAGGATTTTATTTAAAAGGAAGTGGGTGCATGTTCTGTTTGTGTATGGGCAAATGTCTTATTCAGACACGTTTTATTGAAATAAAAACATAGATGTACTGATAACATTCAAAATTGCTTTATTGTTTTATTTTGTCCTTGATAGGCACTTTACAAAGGTGATTGTATTTTGCATTTTCAAAACGGGGTTAAAACCCTTTATTTGCATGCAATATGAAATTCGAAACGACGTAAATGAGAAGTTACGCTCGGTCCTATTTATGTGAGCTAAACACAATGGCTTCTAGAGATGTGTTTACATCTGCCTCAATATGCCGTACCATTGGGTCAAAAGTACAAATACGCCAACAGCTAAAAAGAGATATCACTGCGGTGACAAATTTGTTACCGTGGTGACAATGTGTCACTGCGGTATTAATTTGTCACCGCGGCGATATATATTTTGTCACTGCGGTCACAATTTTGTCACAGCGGTGACAAATTATGACTGCTGGTATATTTGTATGCTTGCTGTTACATTTATTTGTTTAGGTCAGTTTTCAACCAATCATTTTCCCCGTAACAAACCGAGATTTTTTTTGAAAAAAATAATTAAATATTTAACAATAGTTTAAAATTAAATCAATACGGATGCATAAGGATAGTTGATAAGTTTATTCATATGTTTGTTCATGTGTTTTTGTCTTTTATTGATTTTATTAAGTAAAATAATTTGACATATAAATATTGACCCCGCAGTAAATGCTATATTCGAAGAAAATGGTGTCGCAATTCGTTCAGAGAGCAAAATAAATTATTTTATCAAAGTTACAAAATTCATGGTCTGAACGCCAATGTTCTACAGTAATCCATGTAGATTGGTTACCTCCCCTTATCTATCGCATACTCTATATAGGGATCGGTACAGGCTAATTTGACCGGTCAAAAATTTGACCGGTTATTTTTAGAAACATATCGCGAGATTATTCGAAGTTCAGGGGAAGTAATCCGTGTACCATTTCCAGTTTATTTTTCCGAACTTTTTGACAGCTGACAGGTAAGAATAAAAGCTCGTTCTAGTCAAATAAGATTCATGCATGTAATACATATACAACTCAAATACTACATGATACATAATATCATCGCGTTACTTAAAATTGGAATTTTTGTATTTGAGAGCATATACATCTTTGGTTAATAATGTAACGTCACAATGTTTTTTTCTGCACGTGCTGTTTCCCATAAAAATAGTTATAAACCACGCTCCGATTGGTCTTCGCGTTATCCAATTAAAATCGCCGATACATTAGCCTGTACCTGTTGTATATTAAAGTCAACGGAGTCAACGGTTATGTTCAACGGGGAACCAGTTAATATTCCATGGAGGCAGACATCTTGATAACTTCGCCGTAAATATTCGCCGATTTGTCGTTTTGCAAGACCTTATTTCATTGGTCAGTTTGATTTAGCTCTTATCAAACTCTTTGGGTCAGACAAAGTATCACCGCAGTTACAAATATATCACAGCAGTGATACGTTTATTACCGCAGTGATTAAATTGTCACCGCGGTGACAATTTTATCACCGCGGTGATATCTATTTTTAGCTGTTGGCGTATATGTACTTTTGACAAAATTTATATCTAGACGACCGATTCTTCTACGCTGGTCACATTATCTGTACTACACGTTTTCTGTTAAAGACATGTTCTAGTAGAAGTATTAACATGACAACAACAAACACATTAATAACTTGTTCCAATATCAACTAAGTAGTTTTCAGAAATTATTTTGAAAACTGATTGAAAAACAACTTCTCATAGTTCAAACATAATGATTTACAAACGCTTTCTCTGTGCCATAACCCCTTTTCTTCTGTAAAATAACTTGCGCGGAGATTTACTCAGTTATCTTGAATAGCATCATGACCTGAACTGACCTACATAGGCCACAGATTATCACTCCTCGCAGAGCCTGTGCCCAATTAATGTGTATATATCTGCCAATTAGCGAAAGTTTATCTGGAGAACCGATGTCGGCCTTTAAAAACACACTTCGATACTTAACTCGTACAGGCATTGCGTTCAACATTCAAATATATGCCCTAGCGCCAATATATTTTCAGTTTTAAACATAATTCTTTTGAGATAAGTATTTGTTGACAATAACATAAAAACGAACGAATGAATGGACGAACTTACGAACGAAAAAACAATCGAAAAAACGAACAAAAACAAGAATATCAGTGAAACTGATGGATTCTCCCCGGTGATGCGCTTTGTAAATCTATGTGTTAATAACAACCTAAAAAAATATATTATTAGCCTCGCTGACTTTGACCCCAGTGACCTGAAACCTCATCAAAAAGTAGAGGTCCATGCAAGGTACCTATATGCCAAATATGTAACAGATCGGTAAAATATTGAAGGCGCTATGAGAAACTGTACCAAAAGTGTGAAGGAAGGAAGGAAGTAAGGAAATAAGAAACTTCAAACTGGCAACTATATGACCCCCGAACATTTTCGAGGAGCATACAAAAATACGTTAGTTTATGCTAGATCAATAACCTATGGGAAGGGCATTAGGGCATGGAGTTCAGCATTCAAATAAATGCCCCAGCGCTAATATATTGTAAGTTTAAAACATAACTCATTTGAGAAAAGTATTTGTGAAAATAACATAAAAAACAAACGAACGATCGGACGAACTTACGAAAGAACTAACGATCAATCGAACGAACGCACAAACACACTTGTTTATGCTCTATTAAAAACCTGTGAAATAAAAATAAAAATTGTCACGTACAGAACACCCTTGTTAAATTATTTCTGTCTTGAATCTTTTGCGAGCTTGTTAACGCTTGTTCATACAAAACTTTAAGTAAATGTACAGTTGCGAACTTATATGATCCTCTGACCACCCCCCTCCCATAGTCTTAAGTTTGGGATAGCTAGTGTTTATATGCAGCAAGATAACTATGCGGTACATTAAAAACATCCGATGATGATGAGTATAAAACATTGTCTTAAAAAACATTCATTGGCAAAATCTCAGAAGAAAGTTTCCCATTACAGCTAAAATACATATTCAAGTAAACTATTTTGCTGTCATAGGATGGCATGTATGCATGTTTGTATTTAGTCTTCAAGCATTCCAGGTTGCAGGTATCCCGGTATCGCCAAGTGCAAGCCTGGAAAGTACGAGTGTGGTGGCAGCCCTGACGGCATCCGATGTACAGACTGTTACCTACCGTACAAGCCAGCCGGCTTCAACAAGGGCTGTGGTAAGAATACTGTTAATTTAGTTCAATCTGTTCTATTTTATATAGAATGAAGCATGAAGCTGCTTAGCAAGTCTGTTTTTCAATTTACCAAGATGAGAAGTTTAAACATATATTTAATTTTTATATGGCGCGAAACATTCATTGACCCAACTATTGCAAAACAAATTATACAATGACAAGTGTTTTCCTATTAATGTCATTAAAGGCGGAACAAATCTCCTATGGCGAAAGGATTCGTGGTCGAAATAGATGCTTTGCGTTTTTTCACCCTTATTTTTAAATTTGCCAGGTAAAAAATATGGAATTGTAACTTGTTTTTCAGAAAGTAACTTGTATGGCTAAAAATAATGTATTAAGTAAGTAAGTAAGTAAGTAAGTTTATTGTAAACAAAGGCCTCAGGCCCATAATACATCATGTATACATAATATATATAAACAGATAATACAGAGAGTTGTCCCTTCGTATATATGTACAATATCATTTGACTGGAGAAAAAACAAAAACGCACAAACATACTTCAACTACAAGTATTACGTTCCATATGAAAAACGTATTAACTGGTTAAAATAAATGGCTATTTTTTTTAATAACAAACTCATTTTCATTTCTTAACAGATGAAAGAAATTCGAAATAGTTTGCCTGCCATAATACCAATTATACAAATAGGATTGCCTAATTTCAGCATATTTAGAACATTAAAAAAAATACATGATATTCATCCTCTATTTTTACGGATTCATTTTCTTATTGATAATGTGCACATAGTCTAAGATTTCTTGGTATTCCTAATTGTCTACCTAACTCTATTTAAAACCTATGGCTCGAACAACGAAATCTCGCTAACGCTTGCCTGCAATGAAATGGCATTGCAATGTCTAAATATCGTTCCGTGTTTAATAAACTTTTATAAATTGCCTGTAAGTATCGCATCTAGAAGAGTCATTTATGTTTTCGTGCCAGGATTGAGTTGCACATTCAGTCAGACGTTGTTTAAAAAGGAGCATGAATAAATCAATATCACCAACATCCTGTGAGAGCCAAATATAGCCGAACCCATAGTTAAAAAAAAGCTCCTTTAGATCCGTAGCCCAATTTCG
This sequence comes from Dreissena polymorpha, assembly GCF_020536995.1. Lineage (NCBI taxonomy): Eukaryota > Metazoa > Mollusca > Bivalvia > Myida > Dreissenidae > Dreissena > Dreissena polymorpha. The sequence goes on along the minus strand of NC_068361.1, from coordinate 91,751,593 downwards.
CCTTCCAATATCGTCTAATGACTTTAACATTTTATAACAGTTTTTTGGATATTTTCTATCAGGCATGTGGAGAAGTTTACACCGGTATTTTATGCATTTTGAATGATAAATGACGTACATTGGTAAACGGCCACATTCTCCTAAAGCTACACAGTTATTGACCGCAGTTTTAACGCCTAGAAAGTACTTGCAATCTTCTTTTTGTGCACGCTCTATTGAATCACTATATGTGAATCCCCAGATTTCTGATCCGAACGTGAGTATTATTGTAACTATTAGGGCTGTAACGATACATTCGAATATTCCAATAACTCGAATACGGCTGTGGACGAATCGTATTCGTTATACGCCACCTCCCGAACCGAATATTTTGCGAATACAAACAACGTGGTTTTGAGCTTGAAAGTTTAATCATCTTATCTTACCTTTCAAATGAAGGTTCATACAATAAACCCCTAGATTTAAATGTTCTTCTCCTAATTCCAGCGTTTTTCATCATGTTTACCCCACCCACTATGTTACACAGTGAGATTATCAACAATAATGGCGGGCACCGGTAGAATATTTAATACATCGAATTAAAAAAATCTTTTGATGATTGTTTAATGTTTATTTAGGCAAATACGAGTGCTTTGATGCTCAAACGTACCAAAAAGATTGGCAGATGGAATTTCTTTTTTGTTTATCTATACGCCAATGATTGTGCAACTTATCAACAAACATGGAGCATAGTAGCAAAGGGTGGGAATGCTATTGATATTGTTGACCTGCCTGCCAAATTCACGTCGTTTGTCTGGCGCTGTGTTCAAAGTTTAAGCAGTTCTAGTCAGTGTCTTGTTATTTCAAAGTGTTATATTTCATATTTTTAATATGCAATGATACTCAATTAATCAAATTGACAAATACCCATAGTTTCATACTATATAATGTCATTTCAAGTTGTCAGTATTACTTTTGTTCATTGAAATTCATATTCATGAATAAATATTCGAATTCGCCACCCTGTATTCGTGATACGTATCGTATTCGATACCTAGTGCATTCGTTACAGCCCTAGTAACCATGGCATCAAATAATTTAAAGAATTCTGTACAGCAGAAATATCCGAACGGAATTTGGTATTCTTTAACGGCCAATAATGCTTTTCGTCCCTGTGCGGCTAATGTAGTTTTTGCAGCCGACCAGCATAACTTTGGGTATATAGGATGCCCATATATTTATAAACGGACGTTGTATTTATGGGACAATTATTGAAATACCATTTCTCATAATGACGTAATGGACCCCCATTTCTAAATACCATGACCTCAGTTTTTTTAGATTTAAATTCATGCTTGTTAAGGTACACAATTCTGCAATAGCGCCGGGGCCTGTGCGTACATAACTTTTAAGTTTGGAGTACATCGAGGTCAAGACCATAAGTACGTTGCCCTGGATTCCTTTACGCATAAAGCATGTAAACAATTTTTGATGCACCAAGTAATCGAATGCATTTAAAAAAAATCCACATATAACACATAGAATCTACCCCCAGGCTTAGAAATATATTTTTGCACCAAGCTCTGTAAAATAAACATATTATCGGTAACCGAATATCCTGCTCTAAATCCAGCTTGAGGCTCATCAATTAAATCTAATTCATTTGCAAACCTGGTGAATCTATAATTTATGATGCCTGCAAAAATCTTGTACATAACGTCAACTAAAGATATACCTCGGAAATTTGAGGGATCACTTCGCGAACCCGATTTATATAAAGGTGCTATGATACTTTCACTCCAAGCATCAGGAAAGCTTCCGGAAGATAAAATCTTATTGAAAAGTACGTTTAAAATAGGGGTTATAACGTGTTTAGTATTTATGTAAAATTCCTTCCCGATCCCTTCTTTACCTTGAGATTTTCCACGCTTCAGCTAACTGACACTTGTTTTTATTTCGTCATCTGTAATTGGCGAATTTAATATAAAATCGGCCAGGTCGTTATTATACGCATTTGCATGTACATCAAAATTGTGAAGTGGGTTTTCTGATTCTTTAAATAGCAAAGATTTAAAGTATCTAACCCACTCATTGGGATTGATAGGTGCATGAGTTGTTGCTGTAGACCTATTTTCTTTAATACTCGACCAAAAATACTGCCGGTATTTACGGGAGTCAATTAAAACTTGACGTTTTTTATTTTGGTATAGAAATTTTGGCGTGACATAAGTTTCTAAAGGACCGACGTGCAATTATGTACAAATGAAAATCGGGCGGTTCATTAGACCAACGAAAACGCCTGAGCAACGAATATTTTTCTGGCTTGGCCTTACTACACGCACTATCCCACCAGAGCGGATTAGTATGGTATTTTTTATGCCCCCCTTCGAAGAAGAGGGGGTATATTGCTTTGCTCATGTCGGTCTGTCGGTCCGTCGGTCTGTCGGTCGGTCTGTCGGTCCGTCCACCAGGTGGTTGTCAGACGATAACTCATGAACGCTTGGGCCTAGGATCATGAAACTTCATAGGTACATTGATCATGACTCGCAGATGACCCCTATTGATTTTGAGGTCACTAGGTCAAAGGTCAAGGTCACTGTGACCCGAAATAGTAAAATGGTTTCCGGATGATAACTCAAGAACGCTTAGGCCTAGGATCATGAAACTTAATAGGTAGATTGATCATGACTCGCAGATGACCCCTATTGATTTTCAGGTCACTAGGTCAAAGGTCAAGGTCACAGTGATCCGAAATAGTAAAATGGTTTCCGGATGATAACTCAAGAACGCTTGGGCCTAGGATCATGAAACTTGATAGGTAGAGTAATCAGGACTCGCAGATGACCCCTATTGATTTTGAGGTCACTAGGTCAAAGGTCACGGTCACAGTGACCCGAAATAGTAAAATGGTTTCCGGATGATAACTCAAGAACGCTTAGGCCTAGGATCATGAAACTTAATAGGTAGATTGATCATGACTCGCAGATGACCCCTATTGATTTTCAGGTCACTAGGTAAAAGGTCAAGGTCACGATGACCCGAAATAGTAAAATGGTTTCCGGATGATAACTGAAGAACGCTTATTCCTAGGATCATGAAACTTAATAGGTAGATTGATCATGACTCGCAGATGACCCCTATTGATTTTCAGGTCACTAGGTCAAAGGTCACGGTGACCCGAAATAGTAAAATGGTGTCCGGATGATAACTCAAGAATGCTTATGGCTAGGATCATGAAACTTCATAGGTACATTGATCATGACTGACAGATGATCCCTATTGATTTTCAGGTCACTAGGTCAAAGGTCAAGGTCACAGTGACAAAAAACATATTCACACAATGGCTCTCACTACAACGGAGAGCCCATATGGGGGGCATGCATGTTTTACAAACAGCCCTTTTTAAATTGCGTCTTATTGTGCGCATATCATCCGCAGCGGTTTTGTAAATGGAGATAATCGTATGCACAGCATCGTTTACATTTTCATTTATGCAATTTAAAATATCATCACGGCATCTTTGTAAGTTTTCTGTCAGTGTCTTTTGAAATGAATCACAATATTTTCATTCCACTCATAAGTGTCATAACTTTGATTATCGTTTGGTGAAGAATCGTCATCATGGTTTTCGTGATTTAGGGAGCCTGTAAACTGAAATTGACAGTATACAAGAAAGTGATCAGAAACATCATATGGTTCAACATTAAAGTTAGAAACAAATGGGAATAATTCTGTAGATACAATATGATAATCTACTACACTGTGGCCCCCATTCGCCACGCATGTAAAATTTCCAAGTTTATCCGAATGTAACCTTCCATTTAGAATATGAATATTATGCGTTCAACATACTTCAACTAATGTTTTTCCAAAATTATTATAATACATATTATCCGTATTTTTCCTAGGCATGTTAAAAGAATCTTCGTCATACTCTACCTCAACATCAAAAATATGTTCTAATGTATCAAAAGGGATATAATCTAAACAATATTTTGTTCTTGCATTGAAGTCTCCCGCCAAATACAAGTAACACTCAGGATAGCTAGATTTTAAAATAGAAATATTGCTTTCAAGCAATAGAATACCATTACTTTCATTTTCTTTTAAATACTAGTATATAGGTGAACCTTCAGGAGAAACATATACAATATATAAAATAATATTTTTCATAGCATGAAAAATACTCAACTTAATATAAAACAATACCATCAACAATATCACTATAAATTCTTCGTACCAAACTGGATTGGATTACATTTTCTCTAACAAAGACACTCACACCACTACTATTGCGAATAGCATTTACAGGTTTAGATCGAACAGAATCAAAGTGGACATACGAGTTTAGAAACGAATCAAATTCCCCAGTAAGATTACTCCAAGTTTCTAACAAGCCGCAAACATCGTGGTTATCTAAAAAGTGCTTTACTTCGACGTCATTTTTATATTTCAATAGTCCGTTAATATTCCACGTTAAAATGCCTTAATGTTTATACACGATATCGGGCTGTGTGTTTGGACCTTGGCAAGATTCCTATTCGATGTCCGTCTCCCTCCCGCCGACTGCTGATCATCATCGCTCTGCGCGCGCCCTCTCTGTTTAAAGAGGTTTCGATATTTAAGGAATGTTTCTAGTAAAATCCTGCGTTTATACTCGGCTAGTTCCTGTGTAAGTGCACTCTCTTACACTGCGGTTCATTGCATTCACCTCTGTCGTTGGCTCACGGACTACTTTCCACCGCAAGTGACATTTAGTCACATCATAGTCGCGTATTCAAAATTGCCGCGCCCATCGGCTATGCTTTAACTGCTTGTATTTGAAGTTTACAACTGAGCGCGTGCTATTAAATTTTATTTCATGCACATATTTAATAACATGAACATATTGCAATATTAACAATGAGACAAAGCTGTTTATCTTTATAAGAAATAACATAAAATTATCAAGAAGCAGCAATAATAAGTTGCTGTTTTGACAAGATTTTGAGTGAATGAAGAATGTTGAATATAAATATTGACCGAAGTAAACAGTCCGTTTTTGTTTTGCCAATGCAATGCCAGTTTGGTACACAAAGACCCTGAAGATCTTTACTCAATTCAACAAATGATATGGTACATGTGAAATACAAATCTTAACATAAATTCCAGGCCAACACCAGTACAATTGTTTTGTTATTCAATTGTTGTTTTAACAAAAAACATTAAATTGTCCCATGCTTTTCCTAAAAGGGGACAAATGGAAGCATCTAGCATACACTTACAAGTTCACTTCTACTTCTCTTTCTTCGTACTTCCTACAGTCAATTGCTGACTATTACAGGAAGGCCTATTATAGGCAGATATGGACACTGTCGAGGCCGTTTCCTTGGAAGAACCAGTACTTGGTAACTATGGAGGTGATAATGAGAACGCTCCCCGAGTAGGAAGCGAACCCACGAACTCCCAATCGCTAGGCGGTCATCTCATCCACTAAACCACCGCACTCTCATTCAGCAATATTTATAATAATAATAATAAATTATATGAGAGAAATATGCCAATCTGTCAACTTAGTACAGAATCTAAACTGCACAGAACCAAGCTGCTATAACATTAATTCAATTCTTTACATGATCTTGTAAATAAATAATAAATCACCATACTTGTTATACTCATGCCTTTTCCCAGGCTATTTAAGCTTTAATTTATTACATTTTCTCACCACTTTGTGTTGCTGTAATTCTTCAATATCATGAAAGACATTAAAATAAAAAGATTCAACAGCTTTTTAAAGGCTGATTAGTTTAAATATATTTTTTCAATGATTACACTTTCTTAAATACAGTAACATTTGATTACCGGTAAGTGCCTAAAATTAAACAAATTGAAAGGGGTAACCAAGTAACCGGTGAATCACACATATGTGCCCCTGTGCCTTAGCAAATTCAATATCATTTATTCAGGATGTTCAGAGGGTTCAGCAATGCATCAAAGTACACAAATTTAAACATGATAACATATGACCGGATTTTTTACATATTCTTCGCAAGTGCAGAGGATGAGTTTAACAATAGAAAACAATAAGAGAAAAAGGGACAGTGAGGTGAAAATTCTAATGTCCTTACTTTTTTTCTTTCATACACTTGCATACTTTTCCATAATTTATATTTCATAAAAATAAAAATGAAAACACAACATGACTTCATTTTAATCCGTCATGCTCAGCTTTATTTATGTTTCAACATACAGTACCATACCAATAACTTATTTTTTTAATCTCTTTTCAATCTAAACAACACTAAATGCAATGTATACATGTACATGCAAGCACTTCAAATATTCTAGCATTACAATAAGATCTTAAGGGGTGTTGCGGCAGTTTATTTAACCGAGAATATATTTATAGCAACACCGATGATGCTATTATCAGAACTCAATATTTTTGTTACAAGTATCATCAGAAATGACCGAGTTGGTTCATAATTCAATTGTCAGTGGTTCGATTCCAGGTGGAGTTAACATTTTTTTATTTTTGTTTTAAATTTCTTTAATTTCATTCTTGTTTTGTACTGGAGCTTTTTAGTCATGTCGTTTTAATTTATCAATTTAAAGCATTTAATTACAAACTTCAAAACAAGCCGAAATCTGTGAACAAGAACATGTACGTTATGAATGATTAAGGTCGAGTTTGATACTGTATGGTCATATGTTTGTGATTAAATATTGTTTTTTATTAATGTCTTTTGGTAGTCTGTTGTGATCCCAGTTAAGATGGTAAACAATTTCTAATGTTTATACATATTTCTTACAATCTATGTACAGGTACTTGGGTTTTGCCTTATTGATGCATTTTTATAAAATTTGACGTAGCCGGTAGGGATAGTTAAAACAAAAAATCTCGGTTAAAAGAACGGTGATCCCCTTTTTTTATTTGTGTTTTATGATGACAACACGTAGATGAACATATTTGAGCAGTTTTGCAGAAATCTTTTAGACAGCATTTTTTTAAATGACATTATGGTGTTAAAAATAGTAAAAAAATAATGTTTTTGGGGTGACATAAAAACTATTATTTTTTTTTAATGTAATTTGTGTTCTCCATTTTTTTTGGCATTGTGTTGTTTAATTAAATGGTATTTTATGTATCTCAGCTTATATAATATCTATATGTTGTCTATTTCATAGGTTATTAATTGGTTTGAGGCAATTAGAGATTTTTCAGTTTAAATAAAAAAGAACATGTTATAAAATGGTGAATAAAATCAAAACAAGGCCGGTTACCCTATTTCTTTATTTCATTTTCCATATAGTATTTGTATATAGTACTTGAATATAAATTTTGAACAAAATCTTTTTGGTGAAAAAAAATCAGCAAAACTGCAGCAACACCCCTTAACATTTTATCTATAGGAATGCCATTCATTAATTCTATATGAATGGGTACATATTGTACTGATAAATGTAAAAAATGATTGCAGAAAAAAGTTTATGCATTAAATAATGATTGTGACAAATTACTAATTTATATAATAAATGTTGTAAAATGCATGTTGGTATATTTTGTTGAAAAAAACATTAATTTATATTGCGAATAATTTGTATATAGGGCATATTGTACCTCAAGCTGTTTCAGAATATCAACTTGGTTGGCAATATAAAACTTTTAAAAATGTCATGATACATGCATATTACATTTAGAATGTGTCTAATTTATATCTTAGTTATTTATCAAAATCAAAGATAACACATGTAACCCGGTTAACCTGTTTAAAAGAAAGTGTAAGACAATTAGACTGTTTCATGTAAAATTATTACTGTTAAGAGATCATGATGAAAATTAACACCAGGTATTGAATAAAATCTATGGTTTTTTTAGACTTAAGATGCACATTTATTTGCCATGTAACTCAGGTCTTTTTTCAGCTAATTTCCTGCTGATTTTTAAGCCGTTATTCGGTCATATTCCCAATGAAAAAACATATATTTTTTCCCAGTTTCAGTAAAAGTCTCAAATGATATCATAGTTTTAATTTTAAAAATTTAGAAAACGTATACCCGGTAGTATTTTCTCAATTTTGGTTGAATTAAAGCTTGGGTATCCAGTTTCATGGGTAAAACAGCAGTATATATAATTTTCTTATGGTTTATTTTGTGGATATTTTCACAAACTAAAGTTGTTTTAATGGTGTATACACTGGTAATGGGAAGTTGATACTACTATTGACATTATCAAATAAAATATTCAGGATCATTGCTTTATTGATGTTTTCACAATGAAATCTTTGATCTCAGGCATATTTGATATTTATAAACTTTTGTTGCCATTACCTCATCTTCTTGAGCCCCTGCTAGGATTTGAACCCAGTTCTCTTCCAAATTGGGTTGAATGGAAAGTATTCTCTCTTGAAATACAAGGGCAGGAATGAATAATTCAGCAACATCAGTGTCAGTGATTATCACTCAAGGGGAGATGTTTTGTGGCTTCCTGATTACCTCAAATCAGAAGAGCAAGAGGTCCCAGGTTTAAATCCCGTACTGGCTGCACAATTTTCTCTTTCTTGAGTCAGCTAAACATAAAATACTTTAGTATATTTACAATGCACACTATTAATTGTGAATATTTTTAACAGTGAAACATTAAAATGGTTTACAGCCAACTCGTACCTAAGTCAACTCGCACGGTAGTCAACTCGCACGTTGTTTGGTCAACTCGCACGGAAGTCAACTCGTACCTAAGTCAACTCGCACGGTAGTCAAACTATTGATGTGTCAATGGGTTCTTAATGAGTTATTTGTCCATAAACACAAATAAAAAATACTTTCAGTGTTTAGTTCAATACTTTTTATTGCAATATTAAAAAAATTATATATTTTTTTTTCACAACATATTGTTTACACCATAGTTACATTATCGGCCTATTATAACAGACAGTTAAAGTACTTTTAAAAAGTACTTTTAAAAATATTTTTTTAAACTATTATTTTAATTTTTATTAAACATTAACACGCATTATCAAAGCTTTGCCAGTTGCCGCCACTTCTTCGGATCCTACCTGTGTTCCGTTCAGTGCCGAAGTTGAGCAGGGCTTGCAGACAAACGTTATGTCCGTTTCACCGCGAATGGTGGCAAAGTACTGTTTTGGGGTAATTCCTACAAATACAAAACAATTTCCCCCGTAACTGTTAAAAACATTAAACCATTGAAGGTTTTTGCAACACTATGCGCTATTTACAAATAGTTGCACACATGTAATGTTAATTTTAAATTTTAACTTATTTAATAAGTTTAATTTAATTAACAAAGTTTTTATCAATTTCAATTAACAAAGTCTTAAATAGTTATTGTATAATGTTAGAAACGCTTTATTTTATGTAAGGAATTGTGCAGCTTATTTTCTTGTAACAATATATGAAATTAATAGAAGTTTACGCACTTGCGTTAAGACCCGGTTTCCCAAAGTACTCCTCATTTTGTAAGCACATTTTCCATTTGGAAGTAATGCATGTAATTTATTAAGTTGTAGAAATATTTAATATATTAACAAATTGTAAGTTGAAAATGGAATCAATAAACAAAAAAAAGTGCAAAATAAAAATAAAATATTACTTTTTTTGCAAAAGATTATGCTTTTCCAACATGCAGACTTACGATAAATTCAAATAGACATCTATTTCATTGGATTTCACATTCAACATAAACACACAAGATATAAAACTTTAATTGTGTTTGTAGACAAGCTTTTCATCACCAATTCGGCCTGTGTTTACATTTTAGCGGAGTGATGCTATCTGCGTTATTAGGCATGAAAATAGTTCTCATAACTGTTATTAAATATCTCGATAAATCCACAATATATGCAGTTTTAAAGGTAATTACTTACAAATATTATGCCTGGTGTCCTAGATATTTCCATGAAAGAGCGTACAATTAATTTGATGTGTTTTGCCAAGATTCCTGGCGTTGAGCCCGATGCAGAGATGAATTTTGAGGCACGAACGACGACTCTGCTAGGAGAATGGTGTAAGTGAAGGAGAAATGCTTATCGGTAATCTCCGTAGAGTGTAGAGGGAATTCGGAAACGTTGGTAGTTTCTGGATCGTGTCTTTCCGTTGGCTAGGTTGCGCTTTGTTCGCCAGTATAAAAAGACGCGCAAATCGGCAAAGTTAGTGAGTTCTCTTGCGGTGGCTAACGGGATCACATCTAAAGAGAAAGGTACAGTACTCGCACGAACAGTATTCTGGAGCAGTTGGGTATTTACGTTAATATTAAACGTTGCTGCCAGGGCTGCAGAGTTCCTGTTTCTTGTAGAGTTGACTTCAGAACGTTGGAAGTCAGTAGCTTCACGAAGTAAATAGGTTCAAGGAAGCCGAAACCAGTAGCTTCACGGAAGCCGAAGCCTGTTTCACGGAAGCCGGAGGATTCGTTGAAGGCATCGGTCCCCTCTTTGGTCGCATTGTATATATCTGAAGCGACTCGATGATTTTAAGTTAATAATCAGAAGGCAGGAAGCCTAAGGAACATTATTAATTACACTGTTAATTGTAATCAATAAAATAGTTAGCCTTCCGAGGACTTCGGAAGGCACATCGTGTGTTTGAGGTCGCGCACACAGCACTCGGTGGCGGCCTCAGAAAGTCAACGGCTCGCGCTACACTCCTATAAATAACATTATAATTGGACCACAACCGACACATCAATTTTAACAACATATTGATGGAGTAATGTTACGGACCAACACAAACAAACACATATTAGGTGTAAGCAAGTGTAATACAAACTATAATGACACAATTAGCTATCAAAGTCGCCAAATGCATAATAATATAGTGTTATACGAAGTAAAATATAAAAGTAAAAAATAACACAGTAACAAGTGCTTTGCGTATATTAAAGAGTATAATCCATATACAATGTGTAGGTTTTGTGGCATTTTTAATAGATGCAATATTTCAATCACAACCCATGTGTTGTGTTCGATTAAACAATTTGCACGGCCGTTAATCACAGGCGCAATCTTTTTTGCGATGTATTAATAAATGCCTTATGGGCCAATGCTGCTTCCGAGGTGGCGCTAAGGCTCGGATGTTTTGAAATATCATGGATAATTCTTCAGGGTGAGTAGGTTTTATATGTTTTTTTCATTAGCATTGGCTAATATATCAATACATTGCAAAACAGAGGGGGAGCCCATGATTAATTGCCGTGATATGCAAGTTGTACCAAACACTCGACATTTGCTGGGGGCATTAGAAAAATAAAACAAGATAAGTATTGATGCAAAGCATCAAAGGGCGTCGGGAATTTCAATGTAAAAGGCAATCAATGAAATTACATGGAACGATTTTTTTTCTATTGTAAATATTAATATATTGGCCGATTTGTTTAAACAAAATAGAAAAAGATACTGGTATAACCATTATCTATAATTTTGTGTTATAGCCCCCAAATAACCATTATCTATGATGTTGTGTTAAAACCCCCAAACAACCATTATCTATGATTTTGTGTTGTAGCCCCCAAATATTTTATTGTTCATTTACATTGGTGTCCTTTTTTACTGGCATCCGTGTGCAGTTTTCATTAATGGAACAGAACTGTGTAGGTTTTAAAAAATATGCTTCATCTTGTAAGTGTAATTTCATATCTTTCTCAACTTCAATGGGAGATGATTCTGAACTTATTCTCGTGTACTCATTGATATGAAAACACTGAAAAAGTTTTAATGTGTTTACGAACTCCACACCCTCTGACTCATATATTTAATTGGCATAATATAAACAAAAAATGGTTACAATAAAACATCATATTTATTGAAACTAAAATGTCTACATCAAAACAAAAAGTTAACATAGAACACAAATAAAATAAATTGATTCTACTGGGGCTCGAACCTTGGGCCTCTCACATGTGAAGCGAGCGTGTAACCACTACACTACGGAACCGCTTGAAAAATCACCTTCTAACTAAGATATTAATAAGCTATTTATAGTCGGTTTAAATGTAAACCCGGACGTTTAAACGCTGGATAGTGAGCGGGATTAAAGGTCCATAACAAAGGGTCTATACCACTGGCAAGATACGGGTCAGGCCTGCGGCCTTCTATATGTGGTTTTTAAAATAAACCTGTAGGAGGACTTGATAGTAATGAGACTGGGGTGCTGTGATGGTGCTCTTCATTGATAAGCGGCTGCTTCCTTTTATCAAAACTCATTATTACAATTAATAATACGTTATTGGCAATAAATGTTGTAGTAAATGTAATAGGCACAAATGCAGTACTTATTTACAGTAATTTACACAAAAAATCACCACTATGCAAGATATTCTGACAACAAAAATAAATACATTGATCCGTAAAATAACTTCTACTCCCATAAGCGAAAAAGAACGTATTACATACTAGTCGCCGCACTTCAGTGCGAGGCCAATAAGGCACATAGGAGCTGGGGCCGCAAGGACCGCAGTTGCGGCCCCAATATTCAAGGGATTTCTTTTCAAAAATCAGATGTTCTTTCAGTGACCTCTGAGTATTAAGTGAATATTTCCAAGTCTGCCATTAAATTGAGCCCTAGAATGCGATAGACATAGGGTCCTCTATCGAGGTCAATAAAGCACTACAACAGTGTACAACACGTCGCGTAACTTATCGGTCAATTAGGTAATGAATGCAGTAATGGCTGAAGTCTTTAGATGGCAACTCATTTTTTTGTAAAAATAATAACCAGTCTACGAAGCTTTCGAGAATAGCGGATAACTTTAGTGAAACACGAGGTAATTAATACAGTTATGCATCGGGCGTACATATTAGTACTTATTTTTTGGTTTAAACAATAACCATTTTTTCCAATAAATAAAGGTTTGCCAAAAAAGGCGCAAACACATTTTTATTGAACGGCATTGCCGAATTACTGCTCAAAATAATTTACGTTATATAAAATGTTTAATTAATTTTACTCGAATAGTACGAAAACCATGCAACGAAAACAACGGGGGCTGTTCTCATCTATGCACGGCTGAGAGGTTAACACGGTGTACTTGTCGCGCTGGTTATCAACTCAGCTCGGATGAATACAGTTGTATAGGTGAGTTAAATATTGAATGCATGTATTATAGATCATTCTTATCCGGCGATTATCTCGCTTGATGATCTTAACTGATAAATGGTTTTGAATGTAAACATAATAATTATAATGATCACACTTGTCACTCTCTGCGATGGTCGACCGTTTTTTGTAGCTATAAATTTAGAATGAATGTGAATATTATTGATAATCACATAATTGAGCGGTTTGTACAACTTAACTTGTTCGAACTGAATGCATTTTAAATTCGCAATAAATTTTCATAACCTTAATTGAAGACCTCGACGAATGTTTTCAAGAGCAGAAAAGTGATACTTGAATGTTACTTCTGTTTAAGATATTAACGAATGTGCGACTCACAACGGCCAATGCGATCAGATATGCACGAATTCTCTTGGATCATACTCTTGTTCGTGCGGTCCGGGCTTCGTCCTTGCGTACGGCAGTCGATCGTGTAACGGTGAGCATTTTAAAATTCATCTCATTTTTGTATCGCCTGAAACTATTTCTGATAGGATATAATTTAGCGGCGCTGGTTGGTGTCACGTAAGAGTAAATCATTATTTGGTTCAACGGATGTAAGCAGTATTTAGAAATGTACATAGCCCTCATGTTCTATGTCTGTGTCCTGTATATTTGGTTTGCAGATTTGTATTACTATCCAGTTAAATTGAGTCAGCATTTCATACACGAGTGTTTCTGATATCAGGAGTGTACCTGGGCCCGAATAGTTAACCTGTTCTTATGTTTTAGTCAAGCACAAGTTCCGCTTTCGAATAAGCGGATGTATATGCAGTGCGCACGTGTTCGTCAGTTGGTCGCACGGCCAGTAAGTCGCGCCGCAGACCATTTCACAACCGCTGGATATATACAAGACGTTTATTAATTTTAATATCAAAGTGTCAAAGGTAAAAGTCACATAGGTTTGTTCTGCATTTTATTTTCAAAATGCTTTGATCTATGATCTTGACAATTGATATAATAATAATAGTCCCGTGTAGGGTTACTTGGAATGGCAGAACAACGCATATTAATTTTGTTGATGTCGACATAGCAAAGGTTGTTGTCAAAAGGGCTTGCATCGTGAACTTTTTACCGCACGATATCAATAGAATGCGTTGCATACGATCATCAGGACTAGTAACTAGGGAGGAAATTAAGACGCCTATTGATTTGAGACCAAAATGATAAAGGTCAAGGTCACACAGTCGTGTATAAGTTTATTGATGTTTATATGATTGGTATGCTTGTTACTTGGAAGAAAGAAAGACGCCGATTTTTTTGGCCAATAAGTCAAAGGTAAATGTTACTATAACTTGAGGACACTAATAATTTATAAGTTACTATTCTTGATAGACTTTAGAAAGGATGGCCCCTATTGAGTTTGTTTATCAATAGATCAAGGTCAAGGTAACATTGGTATTTAAAACAACGACACGGCGGTAGACATGTTTTAGTCGTGTTGGAGAATAACACCGTTATTTTATATTCTAACACTACACGCGACTTGTTTTCTATAGACAAAGAAAAAAATCAAGTGCGGGTTATTCTGCAATAATTGTGGGTGGAGCTTAATGTTTCGAAAATAGTTCCGAATAAATAAAGAAAATATTGCAGTAAAATGCACGTGCTAAAACCCGCTCTAAAAGAAATGTAATAAATGTAGCATGTATATAAATGTAATGAAACAATTTACAAATTGTATATCGTCGCTGTCGATCTCAAACCTCGTAGCTCCAACATTTTCAAAATATTTTTTTCGTCTTTTCCGAATATATGAAGTCTGGCGCGTGTTTTGTGCTATATCTCGTAGCTCAACGCCAATCAGAGCCCTTGAAAAAGCCACGTGACGAAATGTTGTAGAATGATTGTTGGCTTTTTTCCCGGCGAAAAGTCGTAGCGACGCCATTTCACCTATAGGTACGTCGTTTCGTTTGTACAAATTTGACAAGAACGTTTTTATAATTTTTTTATTTGCAACTACGAGGTTTTCTATCAGGACGAATTGTCGTTCCTCATAAAAATGACAAAACTGTGGTGACAAAATATCGTAGCTACCATGTCTGACTGTCAGTATGACTTATCAGTATGACTTACGCGTCAACGGCTTATACCGTATTTTGCAGCTTCATTTGTTTGGTATTTTTACAGAATTTCAATTATTAAAACATCGTTATAAAAAAATGAGACGGTTATTTCTCTCACCTGAAAAGTTGGCATTTTGTAGCTACAAGGTTTGAGAACGACAGCGACGATATTTGGTAATAAGTTGCATAACCACGCCTACAAAGAATGTTAATTGTTTGGAATTTTAATTAAGAAAACATTTATAGCATGTCAGCTTTTTAGTAGCGGCAATAAACGTGACGTCATTAAGTTTCAATTCAATGACGTCACAAAATAGTGAACTTTGTACTAAGCAGGACGGCGTATTTAAAAATATAGTTCACGTCCAAAAGCTTGAACCAAATCAATCAAAATCGTGTTAGACTCGAAATAATAATTTTCTATTATGGTTTGTTGTCGAATAACCCACAGTAAGGAGTATAGATGGGTGTTCTCAAATCACTCGTGCTTCGCACTCGTGATTTAATTCCTACGTATCTATACTCCTTACTGTGGACTATTTGACAACACACCATGATAGAAAAAATATTATTTCTTTAATAATGAACAACATTTTAGATATCGACGAATGTTTGACGGGAACTGCCCGCTGCGGACATCAATGCGTTAATACGAATGGGAGCTTTAAGTGTACATGCGATAGCGGATACCGTTTGAATCCAGACGGTTTAACGTGCGATGGTAGGTTAAAACGTATTGAGTTTTTTCCAATGTATGTTTATTCAAAAGATACCCATTCAGTCATATAAAGTGTACAAATACCTATATTAGTTCATAAGCATACTCAGACGTTCTCATGGATTAGTATTCGTGTTAATTAACTAGTAATGAATGAACACGAAAAGCGTCTCCACAAAATGACATTCTTATATAATGATATAGTCTTGAACGATAAAAACACTTCAATTAAAATCATTTTGCAGACATTGATGAATGCAAAATTGGCAACGGTGGATGCGCTCACGTGTGTGAGAACATTGCGGGAAGCTACAAATGTAGTTGTGACACTGGCTACGCTCTTCACGACGGAGCTCATCTATGCAAAGGTGATATCACTTATAAATGATTTTTAATATGCAGCATTGAAGTAAATCTCCAAAAAACGTATGCAACATAACATTAAACGTAACAAGAGTGAAAGTAGAGTAACCACCTTAAATCGGTCAATACAAACCCTTGGGGTTTAAAAAAGTTAAACACAGGCCCTATCTCACACTGAACATAAAAGACATCATTTAAAAGGGAAATTTTCCAACAAAATACCACTCCGGACATAACTCCGTCACAACATTTTGGTGCGATCAATATTACTTTAAAGGTGTTTTTAAAGAAAACACATAATTTTACATTGTGTTTGTTCCGCTTTTTTAAATATTTTTTTAATCCTATGCATTTATATGAACCTTTAGATATAGACGAATGTGACTCTGGTGTATCAGCATGTTCACAAATCTGCATGAATAGTAACGGTACATACCACTGTGAATGCGAGGCAGGGTTCTACCTTGACAACGATACAGTCACGTGTAAAAGTACGCTTTTTTCTTATACAAAGCTCTAATATGTGAGGCAATAACACGATTCTTTTATAACTTGGTTTTACTTTTTTCAAAACATGATCATATAAATTAACATAGGAAAGGATGGGACAATTGTAAATATATCTGGAAACGGAACTAATGTAAGAGAAGTGGTTTATACCCTATTCTCAGCTTATTAAGCATTTTTATTTTAAGTAATATCTCTGAATGTCTCCTGTCTTTTCAAATTCAATGGATCTTATATATATTATCTATACATAAAGGGTTACAACTCTAGTAATCCTTGAGGAGAGTTATGGTCCTTGTTCTCTACATTTGTAGTTAAATTTAAATCCCGAGAATTCGACGTTAGTTATGCTTCGCACAAGTAGCTAGACCGGCGCATGAACGCAAGAACACAATTCTCTAGTGTTCAGTCTGTTTCGTGTCTGAAGTAGACAATTCTCAAGTGTTCAGTCTGCTTCGTGTCTGGAGTATGGAAGGGCATGAACACAATTCTCGAATGTTCAGTATGTTTCGTGTCTGGAGTATGAAAGGGCATGAACACAATTCTCTAGTGTCTAGTCTGTTTCGTGTCTGTAGTATGGAAGGGCATAAACGCAATCCTCTAGTGTTCAGTCTGTTTCGTGTCTGGAGTATGGAAGGGTATGAACACAATTTCCTAGTGCTCAGTCTGTTTCGTGTCTGGAGTACACATTTCTCTAGTGTTATTTTAGTCTGTTTCGTGTCTGAAGTATAGAGGGGCATGAATACAATTCTCTAGTGTTAAGTCTGTTTCGTGTCTGGAGTACACACTTCTCTAGTGTTCAGTCGGTTTCGTGTCTGGAGTACACAACTCTCTAGTGTTCAGTCTGTTTCGTGTCTGGAGTATAGAAGAGCATGAACACAGTTCTCTAGTGTTCAGTCTGTTTCGTGTCTGGAGTATGGAAGGGCATGAACACAATTCTCTAATGTTCAGTCTGTTTCGTGTCTGGAGTATGGAAGAGCATGAACACAACCCTCTAGTGTTCAGTTTATTTCGGGTCTGGAGTATGGGCGGGCATAAACACAATTATCTAGTGTTCAGTCTGTTTCGTGTCTGGAGTATGGAAGGGCATGAACACAATTCTCTAGTGTTCAGTCTGTTTCGTGTCTTGAGTATGGAAGGGCATGAACACAATTCTCTAGTGCTCGGTCTGTTTCGTGTCTCGAGTATGGAAGGGCATGAACACTATTATCTTGTGTTCAGTCTGTTTCGTGTCTGGAGTATGGAAGGGCATGGGCACAATTCTCTAGTGTTCAGTCTGTTTCGTGTCTGGAGTATGGAAGGGCATAAACACAATCCTTTAGTGTTCAGTATGTTTCGTGTCTGGAGTATGGAAGGGCATACAATAAAACTCCCATACTTTTGGGTCATAATATACTTATGGAGTTTTGGATTTGTTTTATTACAGTTATTGAATGAAATGTCTACATGTTTGCCTTACATGAACAATAATGTACCGTTTCCATATTTGTATGTTTCTCTTCAAAATATATGCTGTTTCAGACTTATGGCCCAGGAGTTTATTTAATGACTATGCTTATCTTTAATGACACATACAAAACACTATAGCATTGTTCGTTATATTCCATCCGTAGATATCAATGACTGTAATGCGGTCGTGTGTGAAAATGGCGGTGAATGTGTAGATGGCGTTGAACAGTATTCTTGCGAATGTCAACCTGGCTTTTCCGGCAAACTTTGTCAAGATGGTAAGTGTTAACAAAAATGACGTGTAAACAAAAACGGAACAAAACACTGGGAGATTTAAAGAAACAACAAATCGTTAG
The DNA here is from genome assembly GCF_020536995.1 of Dreissena polymorpha. Lineage (NCBI taxonomy): Eukaryota > Metazoa > Mollusca > Bivalvia > Myida > Dreissenidae > Dreissena > Dreissena polymorpha. The sequence goes on along the minus strand of NC_068361.1, from coordinate 91,733,069 downwards.
AAAAGTAAACTAAATGGCGGTGAATGTGTCGATGGCGTTGAACAGTATTCTTGCAAATGTCAACCTGGCTTTACCGGAAAACTTTGTCAAGATGGTAAGTGCTAACAAAAATGACGTGTAAATAAAAACGGAACAAAACACTGCGAAATATTTAAAAAAATCGTTGGATAAGTAAACTAAATGGCGTTGAATGTGTCGATGGCGTTGAACAGTATTCTTGCAAATGTCAACCTGGCTTTACCGGCAAACTTTGTCAAGATAGTAAGTGTTAACAAGAATGACGTGTAAATAAAAACGGAACATAACACTGGGAGATTTAAAAAAACAGCAAATCGTTAGATAAGTAAACTGCAATTGTCGCATGGGTTGAAAACAACAAAAAACTGATTATATGTTTTAATGTCTAGTTTAACATTGATTTACATTCATAAAACGCATTTCTTTCTAAAGCGTTATGAAATAGGACAGCAAAAACTTACAAACACTGTTTAATGCATCGTTTTTTGAAATATCAAATTGTTTTGATAACAATCCCAATTTAGAAAAATACAATAATTTAAAAGAAGCAAGTGTAACAATTATTTTTTCATATTTTTTATGTTTTTTTCTATAAGGATATCAATGAATATTTGGATATGCGAATATTCAGATATTTGGTTAAAATTCAGTAATGCAGTATCCAAATATTTAGATTAAAACCTTTGACATGTAAACGTCCTTACAAGGCGATCTCTAGCTATACCCGGACGTCTTATACTAATAAACATCTAAATCTCCATGCAATAGTATTTAAATTAATTGTCTTGCCTCATTCTTTGCACAAGTTCCTTGCAGACGAAACGTGAATTTTTAGTGCAGTGAAGTTAACTTTAGTTGATAAGGTTCCATTTGATTTTTAAAAATATTTCAATGACCTAACAAAACTACTATACAATACAAAATTTTAGTGCCGATGTATAATCCAGGTACACATATTAAAAAAATGCAATACAATTAAATAAGTTGTGACTTGTATTTAATCTTAATTGTTCACTAATGTTAGTTTGCATTTGATCTTGAATTTTAGTATTATTAATGTTGAAGATTATTGATCATTTGCATTATTGATCGTTTGTTAAAAATATGTTATATTGTCGTTTACACGCTGGCTAAATATTGTTGTACACTATTTTAATTGTAATGCAACTGGAAGAGGATCATGTGTTTTCATGTACTTTCAGATGTGAATGAATGCGAAGGTGTTTTCAAAGCCGGATGCGAGGACATATGCGTGAATACCTTTGGATCCTATCTCTGTCAATGTCGAGATAATGTTACACTAAAGTCGGATGGATTCTCATGCTCGTGTAAATGATTAATTCATGTTCGCTACCCTTTTCGACCATCACATATATTTTTCGTCGATTTTAATATCTCGTATTTTTTTCTATTGATGTGGGAAAGCTATCATATAAATATTAAATGATTGTTAAAGACACGGACTCCTTTTTACGAGTACTGGTTTGCGACATTATTGCCAATTTAAAAGCAAAATATTAACACTTAAGTTCAAGTATTGTATTTAACAATATTTCATCTTCTTGAAATAGTTATTTTTGTTCGCATTTTATAAATGAAATTCCAATCGCAATATCTGAATTTAATTTTATTAACATCAAAGACCATTTACAATTAACAGACGACGGCGAAAGAGAGGACGTGTTTACTCGATACAGCATTGGTGGACGCCTTCTTCCGAAAGGTTGTTCCAAAGTTGCTTTTAGGTTAGAATCTGGAACAGAATCCACCTTTTGGTCTACCTCCGACTGAACACAAATGGAAATGTCGTGTTCACTTCCGGAGTAGTTTTTCTCGACTCACACCATGTATCTATACCAATATCTCTATCAGGTCTTCAAGTTGTTAATACTTCTGGCAGTGGCTTCATCGTTTCTAGCGATCAAATCACGTTTTCTGTTCAAGAGGGAACAGCAATTGGAAACGCCAACAACAATGACTGTTTGAATATCAATCCCACATACCAAGATATCCGTGACTTTCAGAAGTCCATGTCTTTTATGAAGTCGTTTTTCAAGGGTATTGATGAACAAATGCCAAACTGGTTGAGACTTTCCAATAAAGAAATATTAGGAACAGGATTACAGGACATGCGCACACATGTACTCAAAGGAAGTGAAATTTCCAGAGGAAGGTGCAGCGGCGCACCACTCACAAACGACAAGTTGTATGCAGTGTTGTTCGTTACCACCAGCTTTTCTATTGAAATATACGACCAGGTTGCAATACTTCCCACTAGGTCATCACAAAAAGACGACACAGTATGTTTTATTATCGATACATTTGAAGACGATGAGTGGGCAATTTTCATTCTTCTTCCAGAAGGTGTGCGAGATATCTTGCACCGGTTCGACATGTTCAAGCAGATCTTTCAGCGATATAAAATTGAGATTCGTCCGAAAGGAATCGGTTTGTCTTTGAAAAAATCAATAAACGTGCAAAGTGCGGAGAACAGTATGAAGCTTTGGAATGGTGACGAACTTTTCAGTTATAGGTACTGTGCTATTTTAAAGTACATTCTAAAAATAAAATGAACACAAATAATTTTAAAATGATTAAATACTAGTACATGGTTTTAAAATAAAATTAATGCACCTTTTTATATTTCAGTGTTCCAAAAGAAGCTTCGTTTTGGATTAAAGGCGATATTGTAGCGAAACATGAATTCTTTACTTCCACAGCCACGGTTGAAACTTACATATCTATACCCTCTCCTTCTGTCGTAAGTTTATGCTTTTTACAATTTTGTTATGTGTCAGAACTATGACTTGCCATGTGTGTTAGTATAGACAAAAACATTAATTGTGAAAATCGACATCGCGAGCGGGTCGGTATTCGCTATCACCGGGAAAATATAATCATATCAGCCTCGAACAGATTTTACTGTCTAAAAAGAATCCGATCCCGCAAATTCAACTGAACAAAATGGCGTCCACACTCAGTCTCAGTCCAATAAGATAAATAAATTTAACCATATTGTTGCAGTTTTTAAAAATCATACATTTGCTACTTTATCAGTGATTCTTTTACTATCTGCATCTAAAATGTTTTAATAGCAATAATGATTACTGTTTAGGTATTTTTAATTAATACTGGTATCAATAGTTTTCTACATAAAATATTTGCAGGTATCCAAGGTAATAGAACTTGAGGTAGATTACAATGTATTATGTATTCCTTCAGGTAGATTGCAATGTATTATGTAAGCTCAGGTACACCTACAACTCTCATTTGTCAGGTCAGTTCTGGATTATTGCTTATCGAGTGGGGATAATTGCTTATCAATGAGTATCTGACACTTCTGTGTATTGAATGGTCAGGTCCATGATTACGTACAATTTCATGTACTCTTAAAGTTTAAGAATTGTGACAGAACTGTTCATCAGGTTAACCTGAGGGTTCAGGTAGGGGGTTAAGTATATAGACCTGAAGTTATATGAAAGAGTTTTTTTTTGAATGTATCTAAACTTAACATATTTCTGACGTGATGTATATATTTAAAATGTCTAATGTTTGACTTGTGTTGGAAATGCTGAAAAAATGTGTGTATATAATGTAAATAAACTGTAGTTGTAGAAACAAATGACTTTATTTAATTTCTACTAGCTTTGCTAGTTAAATGAGTTACAAGAGAATTTTTCCAATTAATGGACTGGTGGCAGCGTATAAACATGACTGAATTATAAATTCTAGTCAAGATGTTTGTGCAAGACTAAGCTTTGAGTTACTACCTTCGAAGTTCTAATTTTGCGATAATATATTGAACATAAAACTTATTGGACGTAAAACACATTATGAATAATTTAAATATCGATAATAATCCGATCATTTAAATAATCGGGTTTTTCACTGAAGTGTCTACTTTTTTGCATTTCAACACAAGTGTATTGTTTGTTAATCCAGATTATGCGATCAATTTTTGAAGAAGAATGGGACATTGTCGCCACTATACGTTCTAAACAAGACATAATGATTGGACAATTTAAATTACCAGTAAAAAATGATGTCGACGCACGTGCATCCTTAGGCGGTGCGTATTATACTATTATAAGAATATTGTCTTTAATAATCGACTTTTGCAAACAAAGGATAGAAAACGAGATTTGTGATGTTATAATTACACAAAAGGCATCACGGAAGATTGTTCTCAAAGCTTACTTAGTATTGATGTTTTTCGTGTTCCATGTTATGTATTATTATTAAGCTTTATACGTATCATTAATGGTTAACTTAACTATATATTTATCAAAAGCTCGAGTATTTCTTAAACGTGTGATACCAGCATATATCTTAATATTATAGGTCATGGGATGCGACAGTTGTGCGGGGAGTATTCAAATCCAAAAGGGTTGTTTATCACTTTATCAACAAGTAGCAACCCATTTGAAAACATTCCAGTATTGAGTGTTTTATCGATCGAGTTGATGGTAAAAGTGTACGCATTTATAACCATATCAGACAACGATGAACAACCTGTGTATTTACCGACGTCAATTATTGCCCGGATGAGAACGACATCGCAAATTCTAAAAAATATTCAGGAAAATACTATTCCATACATTCGAGGACATGAAATGATTATGAAAAATTTCTCAACTTCTGCTTTAACATATTTTGCAATTTCAACAGCCAAACTAACAGACGTGATGAACGAGGCTGTCGCGGCGATAGAAATTCAAACAAATTTGAACGCCTGGATAGTACAGAGAATCACCAATATTTGGGAAAATGAATATTTAATGTTCAAACGTTCCGTTCAAAAGTTTTCGGAAAGCATTGAATTTAATGCTCGAGCGATGGCATTTAACTTGAGCAAAGTACTGGAGAACACCATTTCTGATGTATCATATTCGTTTTCAGAAATTATTACCACTATAAGTAATGAACTTGTAAGTGGTTTTTCTGACTTTTCTGGAATTGGTTTGAAATTCTCTGGTGGTATAAATGTTTTTGGGTTACCAATAACAGATCTAGACTTTGAGATTGTTAAGTCTGTTGGACATGTTGGAAAATGTAGTAGATTTAAAGAAGTATTTGAGCTGTTTGAAGACGAGGACGCATACCGCATTTTTGGCAAATTTAAAACTTTCATAAGTTTAGGAAGATTTATTAGGATTAATCGCGGTGGCTTGGGATGCGCTATAAATAAAGATGGCACTAAGATACAGGGTCGTTTTCATGCAGAGTTCTCTATTCTATTTCAGTCAGTGTTTACTGACGTTTTTTTCAACAACAATGGACTATTTATGTATTACGAGATACTTCTTGCAAATCTCTTTAAAACTGATTTGAGTGTTCATGCAGCTTGGGGCTCATCGTGGAATGAGTTGACCTTTGAAGTTAAGGCAACCTTCAGAGCGGACGGCAGCGGGGATGGTAGTTTCCAAGATAGTTATTCATCGGCTATAACACGAGCAATATCTGACATGGCAGACATAGCTTCCGAACGTATCGCGTCTGCTAAGAACGAAATCAATAATGCACAACGGTCCATAGATAGAGCAAAGCAATGGCTATCTTCCAAACAAAGAGAAGTTCGAAGTGCTAATGAAGAATTCGACAAAGCAATTTCGAAACTTGAAGATGCCAAATCTGCGTTGGAGCATGCTAAGAAACCATTTCAACAGGCATTGGAAAAAGTCGAGAATGCGCAACAAAAACTCGATCGACTTTGCAAACTGAAGGACTGTAAACAAATATGTGTGCCCGGCATCCGCTTGACAACATGTACACGATCCGTTTGGGGCGGAAAAATTTCCTATCCATGCACCCAGTGGAGTGGCTGTATTTATAGTTTTTCTGACCCTGTGTGTATTGCTGAAAATTTAGCATGTAGCGTAATAAGGGCACCTGCAGTACTTGTTCTCGAAGGTGCTGAACTACTTCTTAGAGTTCCAATGCTCCTATTTGACTTAGCAAAAGCTGCCGTATCTGTAGCGCAGGTTGTTGTAGACAAATCACGAGTTGTTCTTTTGGCTGCAGAAAATCTTTTGGAGATTGCTAAAATAAGCATGGATGCAACGTCCGCTGTTCTTGAATCAGCAAAACAAGCCTTAGAAGCTTTGAATTTTGTACTACGTCTAGGTGTTGCGGCAATAAATTACATCATAGAGAACGGTATTGATGCAATCGTTGAGATTCGGAACTGTGGCTTTGAAACGGCGATACGTACAAAAGATGTCGGAATATTTGATATTTTTTGCGAAATAAACCCATTTAGGTTAGGATGGAAAAAACTTCGTTTAAAAGTAAATATTAACGACATGGTCAGAAGTATATGGAATGCAGCAAAGGCAACTGCTGAGACAATCTTAAATATGCTCACTGGTCGTAAGAAAAGAGCAGTAGAATTCAATACAAAGTCTGCCTTTTACACATTACTCCGGAAGGCAAGACATATTGACCTGAGCAATTCCACGTTTAAAGAATTTATTAACCAAAGTATTGATACTGTTTCAACTACGATGGGTTTCAGAAAGAGTGATGCTGCTGACGATTATGATTATAGGACAGAAATTTTTAAAACCAAATGTGAAATCTTCAGTAAAGTTTGGTTGTATCTAATGGAGGCAACGTATGTCGCTTTTAATGTAAGTTCTGGAACAGAAGGCGAATTTTTTGAGCCAGAGTCCCTCACTAAATACAGTAATATCACAAACAGGACGTTATCGCTTTACGATATTGGCGTTGATATCAACGTAGCAGCAACCGAATTTAATATGTCTATTTCCGATTTAGAGTTGTTGCTTGAAGAGGCACGCAAAAATATTTCCTCTGACAATCAACTTGTCGAAATACAAGAGATGTCAAATGTTTATTCAAAAGTTATGACATCACAAAAAAATGAAACATCGACAATGGAAATCACAATGTTTTGGGTTCATATCATGGATAACATCAGTCGCGATTATTATGAAGAAAGTACATGTATTAATTTCATGGACTGCATGCATTATTCAATAACCATATTATACGAACTGTTTGACGGAGAAAATATAACAAACATGGAACAAAGCTTGGAAACTATTTCTGAAATTGAAAACCTATTACTCAACATAACAACTGAACATAAAATTACTTCAAATGAAGTTTTCAAAATTGCAAATAATCTCAACGCAAATCTTACACTTCTGAAAGAGTTGAATATGTTTTGCTCAACGCCTCCAGTAATGCAGTCGCAACTTCAAAACCAAACAGGCTCGACTGGAACCAGAATAACGCTGCTCTGTGACGTCACAGGCAATCCTATGCCATCTGTCACGTGGTATAAAAAGACAAACTTATTGGTGAATGAGACCCTTAAGACGTTGACAATCCAGAATGCTTCATCTGATGATGCAGGAGTGTATCACTGCTTGAGCAGCAACATCGTTGCAACCATCGCTTCCAACGACGCATGGATACACGTTTTAGGTTGGCTGTGTTGTTAATATTTTGGACATTTTATTAATGAGTCATACATTTACATATTTTAGATTCTTAATTAACGTTTTAAAATGTAAGTGATGGAACTATCGCTTGACTAAATTGTTACGATTACTACTGATACACTATGTTTCCATTTAAAGCAATTCTGACTTAGATTTATAATTAACTGGTATGTTAGTCAATTGATACTTGCAAACCTATAAATCGCATAGTTTTGCTTCAGAACCCGAGGAAGCGGAAGTACCCACTGTAATAGATAAACCCGAAAACGAAGACCAACGTAAGATTTTTTTTTCTGATGCGAATACATAACTGTATAGATAATGTACTTCGATACGTCCGACTGTTATGTTAATAACGACGCGGATATTGTATTCCATAAAAGTAGGTGAATAGAAATAAACAAGAAATGATGAATTATTCCGACAACCTAGTAACCTATCATTGCTGAATTAGTTGTTTTTTCCAACACACATATAAACCTATAACGTATGTTCGGTGTTCGGCGTTGACGTAATCGATTATTCAATCTTATAAATATTCGTTCGTGCATACTATGCAACATGTGTAAATAATATAAATAATGTTCATACATGTAATACTTGCATACATGAGAAATCGTATTGTATATGCAAATACGATGTGCTCTTTTAGACGAAGACACCGTCGTCGTGGCAACATCGACCGCGGTTGCAGGAGTTGCAGCTATTGTCCTCGCTGTTGTTGTCACGTACCTATATAGGAGGTCGAGATGTCAGATGTTCAAAGTTAGGCAACCCAAAATAGCGATGAGGACTCAGCAAGCCGAGTAGATTGTATGGGAAAGTTTAGATTGTTTATCAGACATAAAGCAGCAATACCTTTAACGTTGGATATGGTCGCCACAATTTTGTATGTGGAACATGTTGTTGTAGTGGCGACTAAGTTATAGGAAATTGAAATTGAACTTTTATCTGTACCTAGTAAATTGCACTTAACATATTGTTAGCAGCTATTTTCTGACAACGCGCCTGCTTCTGATAAACCGATCATACGATTGTATAGCAGTACCATGTTGATGTAGATGTAGATGATGTATATTGAATAAACTCTAGTTGTGTTGCCAATATTTTAGCACGTATTAAGTTATCATAATTTATATTAATTATGTAGCGTGTGCACTCACAATCCTTGATAATTCTAAATCAAAAAAAGTTTATCGTGTCATTCTAACTGAGGAAGCCTTTTGTTAAATAAACTGTCTGTTTTTTAGTTTAACAGTCGGATAAATATATAATAAAGAATAAATCATATTAATATTTGATGACAATTACAAAAATGTTAATATGATGTTTAACCAATGCTATAGTTTCAGCACTTTCTTATTAGTATTTGCTTATGTAGATTAATAACAATTATAATTGAATGTATGTTTTCTTTGTATATATGCTCTTGATTTTTGTTTGGTGATGCTAATTGTAATAAAGCACACATTTAACACAAATTTCACAATAAAAAATGTTATGGTAAATTGACCTGTTATGAATGTTTTTATTAATATCAACTGTTATTATGTCTTTAAATTAATTTTCAAAATATTGATGTTGTCCCTGACTTTTGTTATTTCGTGTATGACGGTTGATTTTCAGTGATATTGTTGGGTTATTGTTGTATGACTTGTAGAATATTCAAACCACGAACTAGTTTTTTATCTGTAAGTAAGTAAGTATCCTTGTTGTTTACCTAATTAGTTTAGTTTAGGAGATTATACGGGGATAATTCAATACATGTATTACAAGTAATCATTAAAAAAAAAATTCCATGCATATTTGATTTTATACATGTTTATATTAATTCATTTAAATGCAGACGTATTGATTAGTAATTATTTGGATGTGAAATACTATTTTAGTTTAAATCTATAAAATTAACTGCAGAAGAATAATTCAATAAATAAATGTATTTGAAAGTATAAATCACTATGTTGCATGTGCAGTGTAATCGTCTCCTTTTAAAAAAGCACTAACTTTTTATTTTTCTTTAACAGGTGTAATAAAAATGTAATCTAAACAGTGTTTTGTTTTATGTAGGTGGACAATTACGAGTAAGCAGGTCGCCATAAGTCTCCTTCATTTACCACTCGCAAATGCATAAGAATGGTCAGCTTAAACTGTTACGTAAAAGATAAAATGAAAGACTTGCAAGCAAACACGATTGAAGGGACTTATTAACAGTTTGGTAAAATGATAATTTCATAAAAATTATCATAAAATCTAAAACAAGTGTAAGCATATCATCAATACAATCAAATAACATTTCTGACAAAAATATTATAAGAAATATGTGAAATATTATAAAAACCGGACAAATAATACTTGTCATCTATAACTTAGCAAAACCGTGTAGTTCCGTTTAAGCTACACTTCAAATTCAAAAGTCTGTGTGGTATTATGGAAGCGGTTTCCTTTTTGGGTGAAAAGATCCCGGGTTCAAACTCCAGAGAAATCACGTGTTTTATGTTATATACGTTCGTGTTATAATAATTATTCTAACTATTCTAAATATTACAGTTTCAACCTTAACCCATTTATGCCTAGCGTCAAGAAAAAAGGCATTGGCAAACAGTGTAGACCCAGATGCGGCGTCTCATCTGGGTCTGCACTGTTTGCTTAAACGAATTTCTGTAAGAAATATTCTTAATATAGATAAATATACTAGACATCCTTAATTTGGAAATAAATTGATCCGATTTAAAATGATGGGAAAGTCCACAAGGCATAAACGGGTTAACTGAATTTAATGACATAAATAAACTTAAATCAGTGAACACTTTCGTTGAAATGCATATGAAATATATTTTCTTGTTCGCTACCACACTCAACAGATAAAAACTTGATAATGCTTTATAATTAATTATACGGGTAGATCGCACATATTTACAGACAAACATTATCAAACATACTTCGCGCAGTTTGGTCAAGTAAATCAGAGCAACAGAAAATGCGTAATACTAATAAAATATATATATTGGATATGGTTAATTTTAATCAGGAAAAACGTTTGCTAAACAGATTCATTTAAGGTTTGTAATTTTCATCCTAATAAAATCAAGTGATGTTCTTTAGTATCATTGAAAGCTGGAATGAGAGATTATCAAGCAGAAAATGTTGATATGTTAAAATTTGAGCCTTATTTAGATTTGTGCAAAATTTTAACAACTATATATTAATTAAGTTTTATACTATGCTTGAAAATCAATGTCAAATGTCCTTATTGAAATCAATTTAGTTTTACGTTTTTTAAATACAGACACCGTGTTAAAATAGCATTTTAATTAAATATCAAACTGCAACCACAGCCTTTGAGATGACAATATTCTCGTTTCATAAAGGATTAAAACACGGGCTTATAATAATGCTATTGTTACAAGCGTAATGGCGTAAATAGTTTTATCACACGATAGTTTGCACAACAATAGTCCAATATTTGATAGTACGTGTAGGTTGTATTGTATTAATATGTATTCGAACTGTCGTCACAGATTCGATAGTGAACCATCTATACGAGTCCGCATGTGCATACCGGTCAATTGTATGTGCGCATATGTGCGCATTTGATGAATCCGTGACGACATTAAGAATGACTCAATCGACCTTTCATGCATAATGCATATATTACATATAGGGCAAGATGGGGCTTTAATGTGACGACGCAATGGAACGACAACGCCAGGGTCTACAATGCTGGCACAGGTGTAAATTTGACCGTTATGTCATGCCGGTCGTGGCCCGACCCTGACCTTCCGTCAATCTTGAAAGGTTTTCGTTCATTTTGCGAAAGTGTGTGCTTGTTTACATGGGAGCAGGCATATATGAATGGCATCAAAATTGAGATGCGAACTGTCTTCACAAATTCGCGAGTGGCACACCTACATAGGTCCGTATGTGCATACCGGTCAATTGTAGGAGCGCATTTGATGAATCCGTGACGACATTTCGAATGACTCAATCGGCCATTCATGCATAATTCATATATCACATATCGGCCGAGATGGGCTTTATAGTGACGACGCAATAGAACGACAACGCCAGGGTCTACAATGCTGGCCAAAATGTAAATTTGACCGTTATGTCATGCCGGTCGTTTCCCCACCCCGAACTTCTGTCAATCTTTAACGCTTTTCGTGCAGTATGCGAACGTTTGTGTTTGTTTACATGGGAGACGGCATATATGAATGGCATAAAAAATGAGATTTGAACTGTCGTCACAGATTCGCGAATGGCACACCTACACGGGTCCGTATGTGCATACCGTTCAATTGTAGGTGCGCATTTGATGAATCCGTGACGACATTTCAAATTTCTCATTCGGCCATTCATGCATAATGCATATATCACATATAGGCCGAGATGGAGCTTAATAGTGATGACGCAATTGAACGACAACGCAAGGGTCTACAATGCTGGCCAAGGAGTTAATTGGACCGTAATGTCAAGCCGGTCGTGACCCCACCCTGAACTTTCGTCAATCTTAAACGGTTTTTGTGCAGTATGCGAAAGTTTTTGTGTTTTTACATGGGAGCCGGCATATATGAATTGCAAAAAAATGAAATTCGAACTGCCGCCACAGATTCGCGAGTGGCACACTTACACGGGTCGGTATGTGCGTAACGGTCAATTGTAGGTGCGCATTTGATGAATCCGTGACGACATTTCGAATGACTCAATCGGCCGTTGATGCATAATGAATATATCACATATAGGCCGAGAAGGGGCTTTATAGTGACGACGCAATAGAACGACAACGCCAGGGTCTACAATGCTGGCCAAGATGTCAATTTGACCGTAATGTCATGCCGGTCGTAGCCCCACCCTGATCTTCCGTTAATCTTGAACGGTTTTCGTGCAGTATGCGAAAATGTGTGTTTGTTTACATGGGAGACAGCATACTGTATAAGAACGGCATGAAAAATGAGATTCGAACTGTCGTCACAGATTCGCGAGTGGCACACATACACATATACACGGGTCCGTATGTGCATATCGGTCAATTGTAAGTGCGCATTTAATGAATCCGTGACGACATTTCGAATGACTCAATTGGCCATTCATGCATAATTCATATATCACATATAGGCCGAGATGGGGCTTTATAGTGACAATGCAATAGAACAACAACGCCAGGGTCTACAATGCTGGCCAAAGTGTCAATTTGACCGCAATGTCATGCCGATCGTGGCTCCACCCTGACCTTCTGACAATCTTCAACTTGCTCGACATTGCAAACATGTTTAAACTCGCAAAAAAGGAACATGGCATGCATCAACCCATTTTTCCAGAGCCACTCACCCTGCAGGTAAAGTAGGCCCATAAATCAAATTTCCCTGTAGTTTAATCTCCATGCCCTGCATTGTTTTAAAATCGAAAAAACACACCTTCTGAAAATAAGCAATAAGGGCCAAGATGAAAACATTCCACAGTCAATTAAACTCATATATTGTTGAAACCGGTTTACCATGGAAATGATTTGAACAATTGAGGATAAACAAGTTTAAAAAAAAACTCCTTAAAACGGAGGTTACCACTTTTTGAGAACTTAGCAAATTTTGTATGGAAATGATTAATAAACTCACAAACTCCTACATAATTAGGGCTATACATTGTTGTATTGAAAGTCTTAATCAACTCACAAACTCCTACATAATGAGGACAATACATTGTTGTATGGAAATTCTCAATCAACTCACAAACTCCTACATAATGAGATCTATATATTGTTGTATGGAAATTCTTTATCAACTCACAAACTCCTACATAATAAGGACTATACATTTTGATGACTAGCCCACGTGGATATCACATATATGATGTCCCCGTGGTGTAATGGATGTTGGCCCTGAGGTCACGCGTTCAATACCCACTGTGGGAGTGTGATCATTGATCTCCCATAAAGACACCAAGTACTGGTCGTAGGCCCAGGAAACGGACTAAGCATTTTGGAAACGACATTTTAATAAGTTTGAGGCTTTCAATGCAAGCAAGCTAAAATAAACAGGTTTGAAAACTGTTTGTTATGCATTAAACATTTTTGATAATTTCTGTTTTAAAAACTTGAGATATAGTACCATCAACTTAAAGCCTAAAATAAGTTTCAGCTTTAGTGGCTCTTGGTTTAAACACTATTTATTTAGTTCATTGAAAGTGCATTTAAGCAATACAATACAAACATACATATTATATTTGAGCAATATGCTAGGCAGGTAGAATTGCAGTATTGCTTAACATAAAGGCGGTAAAATACAATTGGAATTGAGAAGAAAGCTCGAGGCTTATACCATGTCTCTCTTCTGTCAGTTAGAACCGCTGCTGTAATGGTGTAAACAACCAAACGCATTACAACTATTTAAAGACATGTCAAAATTACGAACAATATATTACACTGATAGATAATTGCATACCGGTTAGAAATGTAAAAATAATATAACTTATAATACAAAAAGTATAACAGAGTAATGTAGCTAGCATAAGAGCTAATAAGTGGAGAAGGAAAAGGATAGCAGTGGAAGAGTAGAGTTTCAGAATAAGAGAAGTTGCGGTAAGAAAGGAAGCAGTTGCGGGAACGGGGCATCGTTAGCAGAATATGGTTTGTTCCTGAGATAGAAATGGGTTAGAATCTATGACTATCTCGGACGAAAGACTGAACATGTTTGAATATTAATGAGTTAACTTCATATAAGCCGTCTTTAACACCGAAAAGAAGAAGTTGCAAAGTTATGGGTAAGAATCTAGACATATTTTTAAAAAGGATATCTCTTTTTTCTGTATAAATAGGACAATTGAAGAAAAAGTGATATGGGTCTTCAATCGCACCGCCTTGACAATATGGACTTTGTATAATGATTTTTTTTAGTACAAATGTTCATTTAAACTGCTACAATGCATTCGTAAACGCGCATGTAGAATATTAGATGTCCGCTCCCCATCGTAGAAATGCTGGAGAATTATGTTCCTATCTTTACTAAGATTTGCTTTGAAAGCAGAGAGAGAAGGAGTCGTTCTCACCGATTCCGGTAAATTGTTCCATAAGTTTATAGTTGATGGTAGGAAAGATCGTGTAAAAAGTTGTGATTTGCATTGGATACTGCGAATGTTGTTAGAGTTACGAAGTGGATAAGCAGATCTTTCTCCCACGCTAGAGGGGATAAGTGTGCACATGTATGGGGGTGCTAGTGAATTATACAATTTATAGAAGTGGGTAAGTTTATGTTTTGTTCTCCTATTTTTTAATGGTTCGAGAGCATTTTCATTGTATAGGTTTTGCAAGGATGCCAAACGTGTTCCCCCGCTGATTATCCTTGCTGCTTCCTGTTAAATCTTCTCAAGTTCTATTTCATCTTGTGTATTAATGTTATCCTAGACTATATCAGCGTATTCAAGAATTGGTCTAAAAAATGTTGTGTAAATCGATAAAAGGGACTTTCTTTCGAGCGTAAACTTGATCGTTCGCATTACATTGAGTCTTTGCCATGCTTTCTTCTTGACTGATTCAATATGGTCATGCCAGGAACCTGTATCAGAAAAAGTAAAGCCTAGATCCTTGTGAGACGAAACCTCAGTGATTTGGCTGTCGTTGAAAAAGAGAGGGGATGGATTGGGCGGTTGATTTTTCTAGATATAACTAAGGACTCGGTTTTGGATTGATTGAAGGTTACCAGCCACTTATGAGCCCAGGAATGAATTTTTGCAAGATCAGTGTTAAAATGATTAGCCGCATCAACAGGTTTGTCAACGATGATATATAGCGTGGTGTCGTCTGCAAATAGGCGAATTGGACAGTGAATATCTCGTTAAATGTTATTTATATAAATGAGAAAGAGGAGGGGCCCTAATATAGACCCTTAAGGGACACCAGCGTTTATGGGTAATGGGTCAGATTTGCAGCCAGAGATTACAAAACACTGGGTCCTCTCATGTAAATAGTCTTTTAACCAAGATAGAAGATTGCCCGAGATACCACTAAGTCGGAGCTTGTGGATAAGTCCTTCATGCCATACTCTGTCGAAGGCCTAAGAAATGTCGCAAAAAAGGCTCGAACCTCTTTACCTTCGCCAAGGGCTTTACAAAAGGAGTGATACACAGAGACTAATTGTTTGACAGTGGAATCTTTTGGAATGAAGCCTGATTGAAATGGGGTTATAAATTCAATAGCCCTTAAATGGTTACACATATATTTGTGGAGAATTCTCTCGAGATATTTACTTTAAAAACTTAAAAGGGAGATCGGTCTGTAATTTTTAACATCCTGAGGATCAGACTTTTTGTGAAGCGCACAAACAATTGCTTCTTCCAGCTCCGTGGGACCCTACCATTACTAATAGAAAAATTGAAAAGATTTTGTAGTGGACCTGAAATCTCCGATGCAATTTGATTTAGAACTTGACTATTTATTTGGTCTGGACCTGATGCCTTTTCCGTTTTCATAACTTTAATGGAATCCAAGACATCTTGACGGGAAATAATGAGATCTTCAAAGACGGGGCAATCTGGCTCTTTGAAATGTAGGTTGTGCATATGCGTACTTGGTGTAGTTAAAGTAGATTGAGATTGAAAGAATGAATTAAGAATATTTGCTATATCAAGGGGTGACTCATATATGGTACCATTATGAATTAAGGGAGGCAACTCGTTTTGTGTGGTGTTTTTATTTGTGAATTTGTGAATTTTTTTTATTATTTTCCAGAAGTCGGATGAAAAGTGTTGATTTTCACGTATAAGTTTAGCGAGATTTTCAAAATGAATTTTTTTCGCTGATCTGACAAGATTATTAACAATATAACGTTCTTGGCGAAAGATGTGCCAGTGTCGGTCTAAATTTGTAGCCTTGGCTTTTTTGTATGCTCGTTTGCGGCGTCGGATTTCCTTACGAATATTAGTATGTAGCCATGGAGGATCAGCTGTTCTAATTGTAACTATTTTGTTCGGGATTGTAGCTTCGCAGAGACTGATAAGTTGACATGTGAAATTTGAAGTATATATGTCAATATTATTATCACAACAACTGTTCCAATCGAAATTTTGCACAAGTTGTCTTAGATAAGTGTAGTCCCCATCTTTATATCGCCATATTTTACGTTTAAAAAAAGATCCAGCTATTCTATTGACGTTTATGACGCAGTAGACTGGGCAATGAAATCGAAGTTGCTGGTTAAGAAAGGGTTCTCCAACACCGCTTTTTAGCACTTTCAAGGAAGATGTTACTATAAAAGGTCAAGAATGAATTAGAGGTTTCAGTTAAATGAGTAGGTTCTTTAATAATCTGTGTGAGATTGTACTGTAAAAGAAGGGAGTCCATTTTGATCCTGCACTGTGGTTTATTCATGTCAAGATTAAAATCACCTGTGATAACAATGTTCTCAATACCGGTGTCAACGGCTAGTGGGATCGAATCGTTTATGCATTCTAGTAGATAAGGAGAAGAGTTTGGTGGTCTGTAGAAAGAGCCAGATACAAGACGCCTTCCTTTATACGTAGTTCGACCCATAGACATTCTAGATCATCAATGTGTTGGTCAGGTCGCTCAATGGCAAAGAGATCGGATTTTACGTACACTAGAATACCTCAATGGGGATCGTTTCTTCTATCCCGTCTGAACGGATTATGATAAGAAGGGAAAAGTAGGTCGTCAGTGACAACTGTTGAGCTGAGCCAAGTTTCAGTAAAGACTATAATATCAAAATTGTTGAGATCGGCATACACAATATCTTTTTGGCGAGGAAGCTCTGAACGTTGTAATGAACATTTTTTTTTATTATGTGCAAATGCATCATTTATTGAAGATGAGAAAGATGTACCCGTAGAAGAGGATATCAATGGAGCTGTCGGGTCCAGGATTTGGATGGACATCGCCTCCTCTAAGAAGAAGGATTGCCAGCCAGCAAACTAACTCGAACATATTCATTTGTTGAAGCCCTTTACTTTTCATAGTACGAGAGTGGAACAAACCTATGCTCATCCTGTACACTCCTATGTCAGTGTACATCATGTAATGCTGAGTGCAAGAAAAAATTGGATGAGAAAAAAGCTATCGTGCGCCCGGCGGCCCGCAAGAAGTGAAAGAAGGAAGGAGGAATAATGAGAAGAGAAGAATAACGAAAATAAACAAAAAAATTGGTCATGTTGATGTTATAAAGAGATGTGAAAACCTCATTTGATAAATTCATATTTTGGGCTGTATAAATGATACAGAAAGTGGAGCTTATATTGAAAGATCGCGTAGTAAGATAATAGTACAAGGATCTAGTCCAAAGCTTGAATTATATGCTTCTGCGGCGTGTTAACGGGATAGTCTGTGTTTGTACAGTGTGCACGATTTCCGCAAGCTGAAAGAATACATGTGCACTAAGTGTGTGGCGAAATATTGTAGATTACTATTTAGGCACAAGTTAGGAGTGAGTGATCGTGTTAATTTTTTTTTCTTAATACGAGTTTACAAGTAACTTCAGGTGAAATTGATATTGAAAAGTGCATCTTATTGGGTAATTTTTAATAAAAGGTGTGTAGTTGCATTTACAAAATAAAATAGAAAAGGATGTGTGTGTTCCCCAAAGTGTAAATATTCTTTTTCCGAGCTTGTGGATTTATTTATTCGTGGATCGATTACCAGTTGATGTGGGCTTTATTGCACACCACAGTTGTAGGCAACTTTTGGACATATATTTACAAGAAGTGAGTCTGGTAAGATCTTACAAATCATAGTAGAAAATAGATGTTTGCTATTTGATATGTTGGATAACTGCTTGATTAATTGACTTAGCATATGGATTACCTTGCAATCAGTCAATCTGACAACACAATAGGTCTAAACAAATATCCTTACAAGCAAGATAAGCTATCTGGCAGCTGAGCTTCGAAATATATGAGTGGTTGTGAGTACAGAAAAGGTTAAGTTGCTGTACAACAAAAGATAAATCAACCAATAACTGGAGTTCAAATATGTAAGTGTTGAGATTTCACAAGTAATAATTAATTATGTTGATGTACAAATATAAAATCGGTCATCCAGTATGTGGGGTAAAACTATATACTTGTATACAAGAGAGTACATAGGTACCTAATAATTAAGTTTCTGACTGATAACTCAGTCACCCAGGAACTGTTCAAGTACATATATGATTGATAGAAAACAGTCAATACACATTATGCATAACATATTGTCAATTGACTTATAAAACATATCCATTTATCATATACACCTTAAATATTTGTTAAGAAAGTTAACACCTATAATATGTATTACTATAAGTGCAAGAAAATACACAATCAATACACACATGCATAACATATTGTCAATTGACTTATAAAGCATATCCATTTATCATATACACCTTAAATATTTGTTAAGAAAGTTAACACCTATATTATGTTTAACTTTAAGTGCAAGAAAATACACAATCAATACACACATGCATAACACATTATTAAGTGACTTGTACAGCATTACCATTTACTGGGTACATATAAATTCCAATAATATGTACTAAAAAGAAGTATCTGAAACATTTACCAGTTTTATGTTCAAAAATAAACGCTTGGGAGTAATCAATACAGAAAAACGCATGCATAACATATTGTCGAGTGACTTGTACAAAATTACCATTTGTCATGTACACCATGAAAGATTTATCATATAATATACATACTATGTACATAATTACCATTTGTTATCAACTACTGATTACCATCATTTACCTAACACAACTTAATATGCGCCATATTTATGCACCATTTCTATACACCATGGTCATAGATTATTATTTTATAACACGGTGCCATCTGTTATGTACTCCAGTACACCATTAGCATTTATTATCTAATAACCTCAGGCTTACAGAAGCAAGATACATGTTTTTCAATGTGGATGGTTTCTCAATAGATTTGATAAATACTTTGTTTTTAATTTATGCACATTTTGAATGTAATTATTGTGGTATCAGTACCTATTTTCAGTTTTGAGTTGTTTTTTATTCATTGTTTGCAGTGAAATAATTAGATGACTCACTTTTGTCATAATCTTGTAATGTTACAAGAGAATGGAAGTGAGTCAATGCTTTTTGTGAGATAGAAGAACAGTAATATCAAACAATCTTAGAAATGGAAAGCGAAAATATCCAAGATTATTTGAATTGTTTATTAAATGGTGATTTATTTATTTTTTGTAAAGATGCTAGCTTATAATCATGTTTATCGGATTGAGTTCAAAGTTTGTGATTGCATTTTTTATAAGATGTGCATATTCACAGATTGAATAATTTTAGAAATCTATGGATCGAGATATATCTTGTGTCAACAATGAAGTAAAAAAAAACAAGTTACCTTCCATTTGTAATGGTTCATGGTTTATTTTAGTTTGATTTATTGTGTGTCAATGAAAACAATTATGTGGATGATATTGTGCATGAACCAAGCAGTGATGCAATTTATAATCCAAACAGATTTAGGAAATTAAAGTTTAAATACAGAATGCATAATGCTAACAGCAGGTCTATTAAAGGTTTAGTGCAGAGCGGTATTGTTTGATGGTTGACAATAGATATATCCTTATACAATAATTTCTTAACATAAAAAGATATTATGATTTGTTTTAGAAGTTACATTAATAATGTTGAAATAATATAGTATTTTTTAGAGTACCGGTAACATATGAGTTATGTAAATAACCCCTTAGGGAAAGGACATTTATACATATAAGCAGTTTTTTACCAGTTTTATTTAGAAAATTGGGTGTTAAACTACATAAACATTATTTAAGCAAGAAGTAAACCTGGTTGTGGTATAATACATTTACATGTAAGTGTTATTATTGATATTTTTTATATTGAAACTGTAAATAGAACCTTATGGAGTACACATTTACATTTTATAGGTATTTACATGCAATGTGGCAATGATAAAATGTATTTTTATTATAAATTTATGTTGGTATTAAAGAAAAACGAAAAAAAAGAAAGGTATTTTAACAATTTTCATTACTTTAACATGGTTTCACATATTGACATTTCAATGGAAAAACACACCGTAATTATGGATTTGTTTTTAACATATACATAATTTGCATGTCATATATTGCATTTACACAGTATATTCATATTATATTTGAAAAAAAGAAAACATGAGACAACATTTTAGTAAATGGTCACACAAATTAATGAAAAAAATCACCTTGTGAACTATTAACAGTCAGTAAAAAAGTTTGTAATATGGCTTTAGTATTATGTCTTTTTAATTACTGGTTTTGACACATTCATGTTATTTTATTTGTATTTTTTATTGTTAAACATAAATTTATTAAAATTATATAAGAAGCTCTTTATGTAAAATATGACAAAAAATATGGGTACAGTTTAAGTTACATACAATAAGAATAACACACAATTTTGACAATTTACATAATTTTTACATTATTTGGATGGCATTTGCTACAAACATTGGAGTAGGAGTAATCACATTATGTAAGTAAATAGGCAATATTTGCATTGTTGTAGGTAAAAAGTCAGTGAGTATATGGTAACATGAGTTTACTTAACATGGTTTCACATATTGACATTTTAATGGTAAATCACACATTCATTATGGATTTGTTCATAACATATACACAATTTGCATGTCATATATCGCATTCACACAGTATATACACAGCATATTTGAGAAAAAGGAACAAAAGAGACACAATTTTAGAAATTGCTTACACAAATTATTGGAATACAGCACCTTCTAAATTATATTTATATGTTAATTATTTTGTAATATGGTAATGGTATAATGTAATTTAAATTACTTGTTTCGATGCATAACTGTAATTCTGTGGATAATTTCAATTGATCAACAGAAATTTGTTTTAATTATATGAGAAGCTTTTTATGTAACATGTGACAACAAGTTTGAATACCGTTTAAGTTATATAGATCTACAGTTAAATAAAAAGACACACAATTTTGACAAGTTTTTCAACATTTACAAATTTGCATGGCAATCATTACTTTCATTGGAGCAAGAATAATTACATTTTTGTAAGTAAACAATTTAAGTTATATACAATAAAAATAACACACCGTTTAGTGGCTCTTCAGCATGTACACAAACTTAGGATGCTCCAAATAGAGTTGAACGTTTAGGGGTTCTGCAAAAAAAAGCAAGAAGTACATTTAAAAGGTAGCTGTTTTTAGGGTTTGCTCTTCGTTTTTGTTTCTCTAACTTTTATAATGGTAGATGCAAGTCAAAATATTATTCTACACAAATATATTTTTTTAAACAAGCAACCTTTTAGATTTCTGGCTGTTTGTCCAAAATTTTCATGTTAAATGAGACAAATTTGATTAAAACTTTGCTTCTTGGCATTATCAATATATTAAATCAATTAATCATTTTTTGGTAAATGTAACGACCCGCCCCCTTAACGACTCGCCCAATAACGAATCGCCCCATTTTTTATAACGACTCGCCCCACATGTATAACGACTCGCCCCACATATGTAACGACTCGCCCTATCAAAATAAAATGTTACATTATATATGGTAATATAAATGAAATCAATTCATAATATGAATTTAAGGTTCGGAATTGTTTGATAACCATCGTTCAGCGGTTTTTTGCCTTATACCTGACCTTATATACGTCTATTGCAAGCATATTCTGAAAAGTAATAATTTTTATTTTATGATGTTTTTTTTACATCTTTGTTCAGTGACAATATTATCATAAAGCAAGACTATTGGATATCGGCACATTTGTCTCGTGTCATACTTTCCTTTATATTTATAAAAAGAAGCAAAGGCTAAGATCATATCGATAATTAAAGATTCCCAGGTTAAGGGAAGAATTTAGGGATTATCGTTATAAAGGAGACCGATGAATTAACAACATAATTGACAGGTACATTACCGCGGGCGGGTGATGACAATCAGCAATACACGTGTCATAATCGCGAAAGCGTGAATACCTTGCTTCGTGGTAAAGATATTTTCATATATACGGGTATTGAAAGGTAAGACAAAAGAAAAAAAGGTCTTTGCCTTTATTTTTTGCAGAAATTATACGGACACAATTCATCTGTAAGATAATTTTTTATTTATAATTGTAAAATTACCATTATAATCTTAAATCTACCTATTTATTACCTGTTGATCTTAATACACAACACACGTTTTAAAAATCTTGTTTCATATTATAAAAATGCGTATCAGTCCTTTTGTGTTTTTCACACAAACTTTACTTTAAAATGCTAATCAAATGGCGTTTCTGTTAAATTTTGGTGTGAACAATTGGCGCGGAAAGTTTTCAATGGTTTCAAATAAACGTTAAATGCTAATTAAATGGCGGTTCTTTTAATTTGTAGGTGTGAACAATTATCGCGGAAAATTTGCAATGGTCTCAAATAAACAAGAAACCATTTGTGATAAATCAATTAATTCCACGATTTGTTTAATTACTTTAATGGTTATAACTTTAATTGAGTAATACGTGCCACTGCGGAGTTTAGTATTTAAAGATGTATACATGATTATAGTATACCATTATTTTAAATTGATAATTCGACTAACACCATGCCTGCGCCTCCTTGTTCGTTTTGTGTACGACGGGTGTACCAAAACTCCGGAGCGGTGACATGTGACAACTATTAACGGTGGCATTACATAAAATGTGGTAACACTGATAAGTACTTCTAAAACGTACAATCGAAGATAAATTATTTTTTTGCGTTGACATATTTTCGTGTGTCAACTTTGCACTCTGTATTTGCAGCGCAGCATTGTTTACTAATATATATAAAAGTGTATAAAACTGTTTTCTTTTGTTATTTATGCTTATATTATAGTCTATCCTACAAAATCTGCCGTCAACCGAAGTTAAGTCGTTTGTAGTGGATTACGAGGTTGGACTGTGGCAGGCCATAAGAGCCGTGTTTCCCCAACCTGATATATAAGGCTTCGCTTTTCACTTTGGACAGGCCCTCTATCGGAAGGTTCAAAAATTCGGATTGCAGGTATATTGTATATATTGTATTTATAATATTATGTGTTTATTTCCATGTATTTATGAAATGAGTCGCGTTTTTCTGAAATGAACAGTGTAATTAGTATGCATATTGTCACATATATCATATATACTGTATGTATACATATAATGTATAATAATTTATATATTTTCAGACTGCATACAACGAGCGCTGTAACGTGTATGCACTCCTCAGAAAGACATTTGCACTGCCGCTACTACCCGTGGAGGACATTCGACCTGCCTTCGACACATTACGGACGAAATCGGACACTGACGCGACGGACAGATACGTTGACTACCGAGAACGGACGTGGATGACAAACCCACTGTGGCCTATTGATAGTTTGCGTATTCGGTCGGTCCATTCGCACCAACAACGACTGCGAGGGCTGGCATCATCGCCTGAACCGACGTGCGAAGAAAGGAAATCTCCCCTTTTACTTGTTGGTTCAACTGTTGTGTGAAGAGGCGAAGCTGCTGAATACACAGGTGCGGTTAGTGAGAGAGGGAAAGTTGAGGAGACATCAGAATAAAGAGACACTTCAGTTACAGGGGAAGCTCTGGGGAGTGTGGAAAAGATACAACGAGCGTTCCATCTCAACTTCTAATTTGCCAAATCTTAAGATATTTTTTCAATACCCCACCAGTTTTTACCGACTTAAAACACAATAAAATCGAAATTAGATAAAAATCCTACCATATAAGAAATGATGGGACGAGTTGTTATCTATGTGGGGCGAGTCGTTATACATGTGGGGCGAGTCGTTATAAAAGTGGGGCGAGTCGTTATAAAAAGTGGGGCGAGTCGTTATGGGGCGAGTCGTTAAGGGGGCGAGTCGTTAGTAAACCATTTTTTTCCATTGACAAATAAAATGTTTTACCTATTATTCAAGTCACGAAAACTCTGACAATTACACACATTATAAAACTTCACTGTCGGGATATTTTTTTACATAATTTTCGTCAAAACAACTATACTTTAGGATGACTTTTGTTTTATAATTGTTTAACATACTACAACCCTTAAACCTAAACTGTGAGGGCTTGCCATTTTGAGGCTTGATAGGATATTACCTAAATGTTGAATATGAAAATTAAATACATTTTTTAAACCTTCTATTGTTAATTTTTTGGTCCCATTTGGGAAAAATTTATTCTTTTTCCATTTAGAATGTTGCAGAATACCGGCTCGAGTTTGAATGAAAAAAAAACACACACTGTTATGTCACGCTATAAATCAATATTTTTTAAACTTTATATAATGGCAATAAAAACTGCAAGTATGTCGGAATACATTTTTGACATTTTGGGTGTTTTGCTAATCCAAATAGTCAAATGCATCCAATTATACCAGAAATTACTCTAATCCGTATACGATGTAAAATTAGACCGCCATTGTTGTTTGATCACATGACGAGAATTTCATTAGATATTTTCAAATAGACCTTGACTGCATGATCAGAATTGTCAAAACAAGTTTTGGTTTCGTAATTTTTTGTTCAACAACTCAAGTCTGACCAGCAACACATTATTATAAAATTTAAGTTTGAGGTAATCTGTTATTCCTTGTTGTCTATGTATGAAAAGTATTATGTATTCATAAAACATGCTTCAACAAGGCAAATATAGCACACGTTTTGTTTTTAAAATATGGATAAAAATCACATGACCGTTAAATACCGCAAGATTATCATTTCACAAATGATTTCGATCTGGATGATTACAGATCTGATACATTAAGTAACAAAACAGTCATTTAGAGATGTGTTGGGATAGTATTTTGTTAAAAGTATGCTATACAAGTTAAAATTATCCATCTTCCAAATTACGCTGCCTAATTTAATCAGTTCTAAAATATACTAAACCGTGATTGTCATTCTTAACTTAAAGGATAAGGTAACATATACACATGTTGGGACTGTTGCACATGGGAAATGTGTTCGCAGCTGACCAGTATAATGTTTAGATACTTACACACTTAAAATATAGTTTGTTTTCAGTATTGAGAACAAGAATGTTAAGGTAAGGTATGTTTGTTACATACTTCAAGTTACAACATATCCTACAATGTTAGGACTTTACCTTTTGAGTACTTACAAGGTACACCAGAGGTTTGCATTATTCACTTCAAAACAACTCCTACAATGTGAGGAGTACATTTTGGGGAGTAAAACAAATGCTTAACAGATGTCAACTCACTACATCTCTCACAATATGAGGACTACAATTTGATGAATAAAACGGATTTCTTACTGACTTCAACTCATATTAAATTCCTGCAATATGATGACTACAATCTCTTAACAAACACAATAGCTTTGCAGAAAACAACTTATAACAACTCTCAATGTACTCATACAATAAGAGGACTACCTTTTGAGGACTAACAAATGTTTTACAGAATTAAGCTAACAACAAACTCCTACATTGTGCGGACTTTACATTTTGAGGAATATACCAATAATTTACAGATGTCAACTCAAAACAAACTCCTTCAATTTGAGGACTTAACCTTTTAATAAAATATACACAATATAATATTTGTATTGTTTGAGATAATTCAATTCAGAATAAACTCTTTCAATATGATGACTTTACATGCACCTTTAGAGGCCAGGCACACATTTTCAATATATCAGGTACCTAAACAAACACATATATTGTAGAGGTCCCTGACAGTAGGTATTATGTGGATTATAAGAACCCGATAGTAATACGTGCTTACACATTATTACTTTGTGCACGCACGATACATATTTTGTATGCACTCGATAGCTAAGCCTTTGCTTACAGTTGTAAGTTTTAACAGGTATGTATATTAGACGTATGTATATTAGAGGTATCCGCAACTCGATTTTAAGCCGAACAAGGTGTCGCGCAGCGCTCGCGCATTCGCACTCGTCTGAAGCTGAAAACGAAAATGACGGGTCACGCGTGTTTCGTTAGGTGAAAAAATCACTTTAATCACCGTTATTAAAACGGGCATCGAGACAAATACGCATAGTATAATGACAGGTATGTTTTCAAAATCAGTTACGCATGTATATTTATGTTAGATTATGCTGATAAAGTCATTAAATGAGGTTGAAAATATTTGCCTTCGGTAGAGGATAGATTTCAAAATGGCGGAAATAAATGTTAAACAAGTCGACATGTACCAATTTATAAGAATCATCACGTTTATATTAGATTATACTGATTGTTAAAATTTATATAAACCGATGGATAATGTATTGTATTTTGTCTTTTAAATATTTGAAAGGCATATACGATATTAATTCTGTTGGTTTTCTGGATTGGAATTTGGGGGAAAATGGCAGAATTTTAGGCGCAACAATGAGTTTATGGCATAGTTTGGACGAAGCATCAAGGGTATTTAAACATCTTTAAATTATACATTTTATAAATGAAAGCTGCAAATTTACTTAACTCATGAAACTGAATGGTTTGCAAAAAAGTGTGTGTTTCTACCTAGTGATTTTAATACTATTTAAGTTTGAATTTGGGAGAAAATGGCAGAATTGTAGGCGTAACAATGAGTGTATAGCTTACTTTAGACGATGCATCAAGTATATTTAAACATCTTTAAAATATAAATAGAAACTGCATATTTGCTAAACTAATGTTACGGAATGGTTTGAAAAAAACGCGTGTTTCTACCCAGTGAATTTAATACTATTTAAATTGGAATTTGCGGGAAAATGGCAGAATTGTAGAGCTAACAATGAGTTTATGGTATATTTTAGACGAAGCATCAAGTGTATTTAAACATCTTTAAAATATAAATGGAAGCTGCAAATTTACTAAACTCAAACAAAAAAATATGTTTACATCTATTAAAATTCCAGTTACTACTTAACTAATTTATTCTTCTCAAGTTATATTTATAAATAGTTTGTAAACACACATTGATTGATGCTGATACTGTTTTAAGTATAACTGTATTTATTAGATACTATTTAGTATGATTTACTTGCTTACAGATGAAGCAGAATCTGATGCATTCTTTGCAAAGCCATTGGACTTTTTTGTATGATTCGGAGGACATTAATAGCTCAACTGTTGTCATTCCTGAGGCAGGACCTGTTGAAAAATTGTGGCAAAGATCTATTGTGATTGTACTTGTTTGTCAAATAAAGGGGCTTATCAAAGAGTGATGGTCGTTTCGTGCCACTACCAGTTCGTGCCTCTGATATTAGTGTAGGAAGGGGCTGGTAGGGATTGGTCGTCCCACTGATTATATATAGCCAGAATGGTGTGAATAATACCGTATAGGTGTGAATCATAATGGGGTGTATATGGATGTAGCAACTTAAAATAGTGTTAACAATTATAATTATTTATATTAACAACTATTTTAAACAGACGCATTGAATTATTTTGCGAAAATAATGCTAAAATTTCGGATGCACAATTCGGATTTATAAAAGGTTGTTCAACCGTTGATGCCATATATACTCTTATGTCAGTTGTACAACATTTTTTAATTGAAAATAAGCGTCTGTATGTTATTTACGTTGATATGCTCAAATGTTTTGATAGCATATATCGCAATGCATTATGAACAGTATCCAGATTAACTTTGCAAATCCAGATTATTTGCAAACTTATTTTTTTTTATTTATTGAACAATTGTAATGAAATTTTGCATATTTTTAGGAGGCAATGAGTACATACATATAATTGAAAAAAAGAGTTAAATGTTTTTGGAAAGTAGAGTTATTTGATGATAAAGTTGTCATCTCCCGTGGGATCCCAACGGGATTTTTTCTACCCCGTTAAGAATTGCAAGTCTCCAACGGGAGTTTTTTCCAGACGGGTGAATTTTACCTATATTTTACAAAAAAAGTAATTTAAATATTATGCTTTGTTTTCTGTTTCAATGTTTACAAATACACATGTTTAAGTTATAATTGTAAGAAATATGTACTTTAATAAGAAAATAAAGTGTAAGTAGATTTTCTTCCCCCGTGGGGTTTTGACGGGGGATCCTGTCAATCTCCCATATCCATTAAACTACAACGGAGTTATCACGGGTGACCCCGTCAAACTCCCATTTAAATTAAACCCCAATGGGGGTTTGACGGAGGCCCCCGTCTAACTCCAATTTATAAAGAACTCCAATGGGAGTTTGACCGGAGAAGGGAGGAGGGATCAGACTTCAATAAACAGTTTATACCCATTGCAATATATTCCATTGTATAAAGAGTAAAAGACACCAAACTTTATTAAATAATTGATTTTGTTTAAGGTGTCAAAATCAATTTATAATTATTGAATTTTCTTAACTCAGTACGTTACGTTGAATAAACTGTCTTTTTGTAAGAGGTTAGACCCACATATTGATATTTATGGAAAGATGAATTTAAAACGTTCCATAATTTTGAAAGACTCAATGTATAAATAATAAAGTGACTTATCTCGAAAATATATTACATTTACCTTTTGATAATCCAAACGTTGCTTTTATCCATTACTGTGATGATAAATACAATCCAGAAAGACAATAACATTGAAAACATACTTATTGTCATTCGGAATTGAATTATTGTGTTGTTTATTCCCGTTTAACAGTTTTTGAAGTTTTTTGCTCGAAATTTTGGGTCCGTCTATAATGCGTATATGACTCATATTCGCGAATATGAACGAAACGAGCAATTTGGCAATATTGATGTTTTGCAATGTTTTGATCAACAAATTACAGTTTAATGTAAAATATAATTAAGACTGTTAACATAAAAAGAGCAATTTTCTAGCCATTATCATGTTTAGTTTAAACCTATTTATTTTAGCTCGATTGCATCGAAAGCCTAAGGCTTATAAAAAGGCTCTCGAGTACGTTTCCTGGGCCTAGAACCAGTACTTGGTGTCTTTGGGGGAGATCTAAAGAACGCTCCCACGGTGGGGATCGAACCCGTAACCACCCAGTCGCTAGGCGGACACCATATCCATTACACCACGGCGACCTTTTATCATGTTTCGAACTCTAGAGTCATGTTCGCGAATATGAACATTGTTTTAAGGCTACACACGACCAACAATATAACCACGACGACTCCACAATACAAGGTTTACAGTCAACTCGTCAATCGTGATACATCGGCTCTCTCGCATTCCTCCGTAAGATAGGCCTCGTGGCTAACGGTCGCCATATTGCCTTGTATTACTACTTTACTTCCCAAAAGGTTGTCAGTCTATTGTTATGAGGCTGTATACGATGCGCATTGAACTAGCGCCAAACTTTTTACCGAAACTTTGATATTAAGAGCACTATTAACGTTCATTTGTGTTGCATTTTGACCTATTATCCAAGTGATTTACTTTTCCATTATTATTTAATCACCCTATCATCTAATTTTTAAGATGAAATTACGGTGTTTACAAAACCAACCAAACCGAAAGTGAAACCGGATGCATGACGTTTCGCGATGTAAACATTAAATATTTGTTCAGTTTGAGGAAGCGAATCGATAATTGACGTTGGAATATGTATGCAATACAGACTATCATTGCCGATTGTAGTACTGGCTAAAAAATACCTTTTACGACAGGTCATGTATAGAACGTTAATCAAATAGTGACCATAAATCACTACAAATGTCTGCGTTGTTCATTAATATAATTAATGCACGTTTCTGATCTAATTGCCTGTATCTAGTTGTAATTACCATGATATTGATAAAAATAAACGTTTTTTTTCATAAATTAACATTACATGTTTTATTTTTATCATTTAAGGAATAAGAAATTGTATCATTATCATCATTAAATATTCTGAAAATAATCTAAATTATCATGATTACTTTAAAGTAGAATTTTTAAATTTTACTCATTATTTTTAATAAATTTCCACATTTGCTTGATTCAAAATAAAATGTATTAATAAGGGTTTCAGTTGTTAGTTTTAACCCATTTTTAGTTCGATTAAATTTAAATTACTTACTACGTACATGTATGTGAAATGCTCTTGAGTTCGTTTCCTGGGCCTAAAACCAGTACTTGGGTGTCTCTTGGAGATTTCTTACGAATGCTCCCACACTGGAGATCAAACCAGTGACCTCAAGATCATTAGGTGGACACCACATCCATTGCACATTAGCGACCTTTAATTAGTAATTTACTTAAGTTTTGCAGCATTATATAATATAATGTTGCTACATATTTTTGGAAAATGATTAATGTGCAGTACTAAATAAATCTAAATGCATACAATTTTAATTGTGTATAGTGTGTGATTATTAGTTACAAATTCCCTTTTTACAGGTATACTGGATTATGAAAGACTGATAAACATAAAATTGACAACTCATCTCCCCAACGATACTAAGTGTGGCTCATTCTCAGAACAAACCCATAGTCAGTGAGAAAACTACAGTGTAAAAAGACCACTTGATTGTGACAATAATGGCTAACCAAGCAAATGTTATCATTTAAAATAAAGAAAACTTCCAGTTCAATATACATTTTATACCAATTATGACATTGCCCAACACAGAAAATAATTATAAGGTTGATTTTCCCAAAATTGACTGTTACAATTGGATACTGTTTTAAGCTTCACTCTACTTTGTCTGAAAATAAAAGTCCTAACTGATGTAATAGAAACATACATATTTAATTTTTAGTTTTACAAGGATATATATCTATATATATACATATATTATAATATCTTTTTATCGATGGTCAATCAATTTAAGTTTAACTAATATATACATACACATTATATACATGTGTATGATTTGATTTTTTTCTATTGAAGCCAAATTAATATCCCATTAGATAGATTGATAATATCACAGCAGTATTCATAGTTTGTCTGCAAGTACTGCAGAAATCATGGATTATTATTTTACTGAATCAGCCTTAATCTTTATTTTATAATTGTTAAAAATAGATTAAGATGTGCATAATACAATTGAGGATGCATCAAGATTAAAAAATGGTACATGTATAAATTAATAAAGAATCAATAACAATCAGAAACTGTGCATGTTTTCAGTATTGACTTACTGTTTGTTCTTGTAATTAAATGCTTTAGTGAATTGAAATAACCTTTTATAACGTTTTAACAATTAATAATACCTTTTAATATAAATTTTCTTTTGAAATGTGACACTTAAATTATTTTTGCACAACTAGTAAGAGATATAATTTGTGCTCATAATGCTTTATCATTACACTATATAATATCATTTGTTGTATGAAAATTACCCGTAAAATTCATGTGAAAGCTCAAGAGATCACAAGCAGCGTGCTATACCCTGCTCCTTTTTACATGACTTGATGGTAATTAGTCCCCAATTCTACATGTTTAAGGGAAAATTAATGTGAAGATTTGACAAATAAGTCTTAACTGGGATCCAATAGGCAGACTTTCATATTACTTGTATTTAATTTAAATCATGATCTGAATTGCTCTTTGGCAAATCTTCGTTGGTCACAGTATTCAACTGAATTTAGTTCACTTTGTAGTGATTATATTTTCTATATTTATCAGACAACATCTTTCTTCAAAAGTTTAACAAGATTGCTTGGTTAATTTAGAAACAAGATCAATGCATCATAACATAAAATGAAAAAATGTGTAATAGTAAAAATGGCAGCAAAAAGCACCAGATTATATGCCTTAAATCTGAGACGATATGTTGATGTATTGGAATTTCTCATAAATAATGTGTCCCATAGTTGAATAATTGTATAGTCGCATGCATGAGTGGTGTCAATGTCACAATACCAATTAAAGCCTATAATTTACTAAAACAATTTGAAGTTTGATGTGTGTTTTTCAAGATCTGTTTATATATATTGTTGAAAAGTTAACATGCAATAAGTTTACTGTAATTAAGTGACAAATAGTATTACTGATTTGGTTGGATGCATATACATGTATGCAGATATATCATGGTTTGTGTAGAGGACAGTAGCAAAAACAAGAGCTGTCTCCGTAGGATGACTTACGCCCCCGATAAACGCTTTAATAGAAGTTATGAGCATTTTTCAAAACCTAAACGCTGACCCTAAGTTCAAGGTTAAAGGGGTCAAAATGTGTGTGTGTGTGCATCGGAAGGCCTTGTCCATATACACATGCATATCAAATATGAATGTTGCATTTGAAGCGACATAGAAGTTATGAGCATTTTTTCGAAACCTAAATGCAAAGTGTGACGGATAGACAGACGGACAGTGATATCACTATATGCCCTCCTTTGGGGGCATAAAAATGTGTTTCACATTGTTTTGGTAAATTAGTAATGTACAAACAATTATAAAGTTATTGATTATAAAGTGTTGCTGGCATATTTGATGCATTCATCTAGCTATAAGAAGGTCCCTGTTTTATCCCCACTGGCACCGAGTGAGGGTTCTCAACATTTTTAAACAATATGAATAACTACATATAGGGTCGAGTTCCTTGTTGATATGGGGGCTAAACACCTGAAATCAAAGCGACCCAGGTTAAAGGCCGAGGCAAAATAAATAAACCAGAGGCCGCATGAGCCTGCTATACTCTGAACAAGTGTTGTTTCTTCTCAGAAAACTGGCTTAAGTGTCTTACTAAGCTTTAGACTTTAATTTTCAGTGCAATCTATCTAAAATAAATTGGTCAGATTAAATAATAATTTGTTAAAAATAAACATTCTGCACAAATTCAATTATTTACTTTACCTGTGTGCATGAATCATTTCAGTCTTGATGGTTAGTGAACTATGTCAAAAGCACCATAGCTATGAAACACTTGTATTTTGAATATTGCAATGTTCCACAGAAATGATGCTGATGATAATTCTACACGATGGTGAATTACTAGATATATTTCTAAATTCCATTTCCAACTAGTCCAAATAATTAGACGTAAGCTACCCCGCTTACCGATGTAAATCGACCTCATATTTATAGGAGTACATTTCCACCAACAATTCGGTTATTCTACTACCAGTTCAAATGCTTCGTAAACAGTTGAAAATAACCGTATTCCACTCAACAACCGTGACACATGTACTCAATGTTTCAACTTTTCAAATTGTCTCCTACTGTTATTGTTGTTGTTGTACTTTTGAAAGTAGTTCGACTGATGGCGACCATTAACCCAGAGGCAATCGGGACTCTCGGACAATTCCGCCATAACGGCGATCGTGTAGCCCACTGTCCGATGCGTTCAGATTGACCCAGAGATTGATTTATGAAATAAATCGTTTGCTGATCCAGAGTGTCAACTCGTACCTATGTCAACTCGCACGGTAGTCAACTCGCACGTTGTTTGGTCAACTCGCACGGAAGTCAACTCGTACCTAAAAGTCAACTCGCACGGTAGTGAAACTATTGATGTGTTAATGGGTTATGAATGAGTTATTTATGCATACACACAAATGAGAAATACTTTCAGAGTTTAGTTCAATACTTTTTATTGCAATATTTTCACAAAATAACACATTTTTTTAAACAAATTGTGTTTACACCCGGTTACATTATCGGCACATTATAACAGACAGTAAAAGTACTTTTTAAAATATATTTTTTAAACTATTATTTTAATTTTTATTAAAATATTAACACTCATTGTCAAAGCTTTATCATGTAGACAAGTAGACATTCATCTATATACTTTTATTTTAATATTTATTTCAATATTTACATACAGTATCAAAGCTGTACAATATGTACACAAGTAGACATACATCTATATACTTTTATTTTAATATTTATTTCATATGTACACTCATATTGTAATTTAGTGAATAGGACATAAAGACTGATAGAACTATGAATTATTAAGAATTTAATATTTGTCATAAAACTATTAATGAAGATCCCGTTACCTATGGAAAACTTATTGCGCACACAATTATAAGTAAAAAACGTATAACAATAATGTTAACGTGAGTACAAAAACGTATAGCTTAGTATCATATAAACCGCGTACATATGATTATCATACCTACATGTATTGAAACATTTTTGTGCGCAAAGATTATTCATTTTACAATAATAATCAGTCATAATACAATTTTACAGAATCAAATGTGTATTTAATTAGTATTTAATTAAATTGCCCTGCATTATTAAAAGTTGAACATTAGTTACGGTTCTACATTAATTAATTAAATATTAAATTGTAAAGCATGACAAATTAAAATATTTATTTAAGTATTCCATACTACAGCCTTATATCTAGACAACCCCTTTCAGTAATTGCCTTATCTACCCCTCGATTATCAGTACCCTCATCAGCTCTGAATGACTGACAGATTAGCTGTTTATTGTAATTTTAGGGGTGGGAAATAGGATACGGTGTTTTCAGGTATTGTTACTTTGTTGACTGATTAGGTGACATATGGTTTATTATTACAATTCCAAATTAACAATTAAAGTGATATTATGGCCATGTTTCACTGTTGAATTGAGCTGAACATAATTAACAGGTCAAAAGAGTTAGTTTAAATGTGGTTACTGACGAATTATCTGCAACTCATCTTGCTGGCAGTTGTTTATAAAAAGTATATATTATAATCATTATTTTACATGACTCACCCAGTCCTGTAAGCCGAAATTATCCGTAAAACAAAATAGTGTATTTGTGTCGTATGAACGAATCTGCACTAAAACTAGATTTAGATTCACTTCGTCAATCGAATCTTGTGTGTCGTCAGTTGTCAAAAGGAAACTACGGTCGATATTCAAATGCATTATTTTTCTCTTTCCGGGATATTGTTGTAGTATGTTGATGCTGCATTAACAAATATAAGTGTATATGAAGTGAAAACACCAAAAATAAACAACGGTTGCGATAGACACCTATTAACTGTAATATTCCTATAATATCACTTTAACATACTAACGTATGAACATTTCAAAATCTGTCATAGCTTATTAAAAAAGTAAAACATATCAGCTTATATAAAATTTATAACAATTAAATAGAAATTAGAATACAAATAATTTACAAAAACAAAACATGAACGCTGAAAAAGAGCTCTACAAAGACTACATAGACATTTCACAAATGTCACGAAAAAACACTTAAATGTTCACTCGATCTTAACAGAATAAATACATTAGAAAGAATTATATTCAGTGAAGAATTTCCATATCAAAAATGTTAGAAAACCATTTTAAAACAGCCGATATCTGTTGATATTCGCCCCTTTCGCGAATATGAGTAATATACGCACTTTAGTCGTACCGGGCACATATCAGGTTACAGTATACTAAATAACCGTTTCATGCAGTGCTGTACTCTCTAAAAAAATATCATAGTTGATTCGAAGGCATGTTGTACACTTTTAACTAGTGTTCTGGCTTTATTGCTTTGAGAAAGTAGTAGGGCATGAATAGGTGCTCACTACTAAATCCCTGAAATATGATAAACTTTGAGACTAAAGGAAAACATTGCACTGAATGAGGTTACATTCCACTATTAAACGGCCGGAAAAAAGTTGCAAAAACAGTCGATTTTGACTTTTGACAAATTCTTTCTTTGTTCGTACATGACATATCTTTTTTATTACACGAATCGACTCCGCTTAGAATGGCCTTTACGAAAAGGTATGGGTATGGGGGTCTCTATGTGCAAAATGTGGCATTTATTTTCGCTTAAAGATGTCGCTTTTACATTGAATTATATAGGGAAACTATTTAGTATATTGTGACCATCAGTGAAAGGGGGAAAAATTACATATCTTTAGGGTATGGGTAACCTATGGTCTTTAAAAATCGATTAGGAATTTATAAAAGGTATTTCTTGTGTTAGGTTTAAGAAAGAATGTCTCAAAATATTGTAAAAAAAACATTGAAACTAGCGACAGCTCCCTTGCAAGGATATTTTAGATCTCCAAAAAGGAGGTTTTTGCGAAGGTCAATATTTCACGCTGCAGAAACAGAACAGACCTTTGAAGATAAATTGTGAAAAATCTAAAGACTTCTAGGTAAATTCACACAGCACATGGTTGAAATTAATGAGTAATGTAGCCAAAACTAGAATTGCATTCTGTTTGAATGTACTTTGCATGCTATGAAATGGGTAAAATTTCTCAATTTTTCATTAAAAAGTAGATGGGTGGAGGAAAGGGTGTCAGACAATTCACCCCCAACTTGGCTCAAGACAATTCATCCCCTGGACAATTCACTCCAGAATTTGATTTCCTTGGACAATATACCCCCAAAGACAATTCACTGCCATATTTTTATATGATATTGTATTGTCACTTGCTTTTGTCATATTTTAAAATAAGTTGTGAACAGATGTTTGGGGTTATAATTTTGACTTTGTAGCACAATTTTGATGTGAAGATAATAAATGTAGTATGTAAATGAAAGATGGAATAGTGTTTTTTGTCAAATGCAATCCAACCAATGTTTTTTTCTATAAACTGTGTTACAAAATAATATGATTATTGGTGCTACCTAATTTACGGGCAAAAGCTTTTAAGTTTTTTTGATAACCATGTGTTGTTAATAAATATATGGACATGATTGTGTTCAAAATATGATAATTGTTGCAATAATTGAGTAATGCATCCAAAAAAATCAATCTTAAAACGAGTTACATGTTCCAAGCTTAAAGATCTAGCATCTTATATATTTTTTTGTTTTCTAAATTCTAGCCACAGGAATTTATAGCTGGTTCGGTGTCTGTGGTATAGTGGATGGGGTGTCTGCTAACTGGCTTAGTCACTGGGAGGTCTCTGTATTGATCCTTTAAGTGGGAGCATTCTTTAGATAACCCTGAAGACATACTATGGCTTACCATTTGGGTTGAAAGTCAAGAAGACCTACAAGTTAAAAAGAGAAATGTACGTCGAAGTACAATAATTGTACGTCGACATGAATGTAAAATACACTTCAAAGTATATATTTGTACGTCAAAGTACAATTTGTACTTCGATATACATGTTTGTACTTCTAGGTACACATTTTCTGAACAGTCAATCAAAACACTAGTCTCTTGAGCCACTTTTCCTTCAGATTTATTCATAATAAATGTTTAAAATCTCTTTTTTAGTTGAGGACAAAATAAATAAACATATCAGAATGGC
Organism: Dreissena polymorpha; assembly: GCF_020536995.1. Classification (NCBI taxonomy): domain Eukaryota; kingdom Metazoa; phylum Mollusca; class Bivalvia; order Myida; family Dreissenidae; genus Dreissena; species Dreissena polymorpha. The sequence goes on along the minus strand of NC_068361.1, from coordinate 91,695,519 downwards.
AAAAAACAACACAGAAGTTTCAAGTATTTAATGCATTGAAATAGATTATATACAAATTTGAAGAAGATTCAATTGTTACCTTTTTAAAATTAAAATTATTCAGCATATTGTGTGTATGAAATGATAATGCGGGGCGGAGTATCACGACCGTCCAGCGCATTACTGTGTAGGAAATTCCCAACGGTAACCAGTTACCAAGCATTAATGGGATAAATAATGTATTATAAACTCCCCGTTGGTCGTATTTTGTGATAACCATAACTAGCATAAGTCAGAGGTTAATTCCGCCACGCCAGGTCAATAAATACGCACAATATCTATGAGTTAGCGATCGATAGTCGCATAATTTGGTATAAATTATAATAATAATAATGTTTAATAAATACGCACAATATCTATGAGTAAGCGGTCGATAGTCGCATGATTCGGTAAAAATAATAATAATAATAATGTTCAATGTCAAAAATATCTAAAAGCAACAGACGTAAGGTGTCTTCTGATTGGCTAACACTCAAGTGTCGGTGAAAATTTGTACGTCGAAGTAAATTTCTCGTTCTACTTAGCAGGTCTTGTACTCTTTCGACGTCATATAGACACTAAGTACTGGTCCTAACCAGGAAACAGTTTGTTTCATCAAATGTCTCAATTCAACTTGACAGCTTGCTAAAGCAGTTGCATTTAGCATACAGTACACTGATTTAACATAAGCAAAATCATGTGATGTGTCAAATCAATTTTGATTGACAATTTGACAGGATTTTTTTTTAATTCAATAAGTTTTAGACTGTCAAATAAACACACACTACGTATTGAAAGCCATACTTGGAGCTTTAATCTGTATATCACTGACTTCATCAGAAGAATGATTTCTACTGTTGGGAAACGTTAACACCACTAATTGTCTTCTTATCTATTATCAATGTATAATTATGTGTAACAGCATAACAACATACTTGATTTGCAATTAAAATATTTAATAAATACAGGTATCTTGCAGGTTTCTAATTTTCTTTCCCAAACTATTGTTGAATAGTTTAAATTGTGTCGCCACTAAAAAACTAGCCATTTTGTAGCAATTCTAAAATCACAGTCTAAACTGCATACACTTAGCTCTATAGTTACAATTTGAATGCAAATATTAGAATGCATCATGTTATATCATCCATATTTTTTTATTTAAACATTCAAATAACACATAACACAGTACATATATAAAAAGGTATGTGGTATTGTGTGGAGATACAAAACACTTCACATCATTTATTTGCACATACAATAATAGTTACAAAATAAGTAAAACTAAAACACTGTCATCAACCTACATTTCAAGAATATTTACGTATATGAAATTACAAAGTAGTGTTATTGTATTACCTTTTACTAAAGTAACATTGCTGGTTTTGTACTAGCCATAAAACATTTATCATGGATTAACAAGTAACAACCAATTTATTAATTACACAATAGAACGGAAATCATATTAATTGCATTATGCATTTACTAAACAAGCTATTTGCTACTGTTTAGAATTCGCGGGCTTTTGCGGGTATAAAATTGAAACAAATTAAGTATTTTGTATTTATAATATTTGTGCATTGGATTTAAATAATACGGGCAAAAGCCCGCAAAGCGGGCGTTGACCGTTCATACATATGGGAATTTAAACATAAAATTACATAAGAATACCACATATGGATACGTCTAAAAAAAATTGCCACGCGACATATATTTTCGCGATGCTCGTTATGATCTTGAACAAATCAAAAACACTTTGACATATGCTAAATAACAAATAAATACATACCTCAGGAAAAGTTATATCAATGACATCATAATTGTGTAGCGAATCGCACTAAATATTCTCGCATTATTTGTTTTTTTTTTCGCAACCGTTCCAGAATTAAGTCATTACTCAATTATCTCCACTGAATGCTCTTCTTCAGTGGGTATAAGCCGAAAACTGGTTCACTACATATTGTGACAGTCTTTACCAAACACAATTTAGGTGAACATAACCCGTCTTTTATATATTGCCGAATCTCAGATTTCTGTCGAATTTATTTGCTTTGATCTTTTCGATATCTTATTGCTATTATTATCCTGACAAATCACAAACGCTTGTTAAAAAATTATTTGTTTTAAACATTATAGTTGACATCTCTATTCTTCCAGTATTCTCGCGGTATTTCAATAACGACACCCTATTTTATTTATTTGTCGTTTTATATGTGACGCATTTTCCATTCGCTCTCAGAAAGCATTCTATACATAGATGGTGACGTCACTTCGTTATTGTCAGTAAGACCGGTGTGTACACAATGTCTCAGAAAGAAGTTTTACGTGTGATCATGAGCAATATTCTGGTAAGTTGTCGTTGTTATCTACCAGAAACACATTTATTCACAAAATTTAAAGATATTCCGATCTAACTTTTTAGTCTTTTAGCTTTAATTTTTAACGTATTTACACCTCGTCTGCTCGCACTTTACCGATATCCCCGAAAGGTTACATATCACTATAATTAGTGTAGGCCTAAAACCACAAAATCCGATACCGTTGGATTTTCTTACCACAGTCTAACGTAAAAAATCTTCCAGATTCGAAATCAACAAAAAACAAGACATTTATAAATTGTCTGCATTATTGATCAAATTTTAAGATATTTGTTGGTTTTCCGTTTTTAGAAGCTGTTCTGCGAAGGCAAGAGCTGGGCATTATACAAGCCATTCTATCCAGCAAAACTGACAGTTTTGGTTTACAGAAATCAACAAAGGAGGGATTCCTGAACTATCAAATTTCCAAGCTATACACACAGTTATTTTCTGAGGTGATCTTTATTGGTTCTGTTTGTTTACTTGGATGGAACATGTGTGATCTTTTATAGAACTCTGAAAAGTCTATATATGTCTATCTATAAACAAAAATCAGCAATTGTATAATAAGATCAGATGTGCAAACAATGTCAAAGGGTTGTTAAAATAACAATTTGAAGGCATTTATGCTGAAATAATATGAAAGTTCCCATGCAAATTTTGTCTGTATATCGACAAGTGTCTGCCGATAATTGTCAAACTAGTAATACAAAACTTACAAGTATGTAAAAGCACTAAGTGCCTGTGATCATTTTTAGTAAGATAGTGTAATACTAAACAGTAGCAAATAGCTTGTTTAGTAAAATTGCTTAATGCAATTAATATCATTTCCGTTCTATTGTGTAATTAATAAATTGGTTGTTACTTGTTAATCCATGATACATGTTTTATGGCTAGTACAAAACCAGCCATGTTAATTTTGTAAAAGGTAATACAATAACACCACTTTGTAATTTCATATACGTAAATATTCTTGAAATGTAGGTTGATGACAGTGTTTTAGTTTTACTTATTTTGTAACTATTATTTTATGTGCAAATGAATGATGTGAAGTGTTTTGTATCTCCAGACAATACCACATACCTTTTAATATATGTACTGTGTTATGTGTTATTTGAATGTTTAAATAAAAAAATATGGATGATATAACATGATGAATCTAATATTTGCATTCAAATTGTAAAATAGAGCTTTGCATTTAAATTGTAACTATTGAGCTAAGTGTATGCAGTTTAGACTGTGATTTTAGAATTGCTACAAAATGGCTAGTTTTTTAGTGGCGACACGATTTAAACTATTCAACAATAGTTTGCGAAAGCAAATTAGAAACCTGCAAGATACCTGTATTTATTAAATAATTTAATTGCGAATCAAGTATGTTGTTATGCTGTTACACATAATTATACATTGATAATAAATAAGAAGACAATTAGTGGTGTTCACGTTTCCCAACAGTAGAAATCATTCTTCTGATGAAGTCAGTGATATACAGACGAAAGCTCCAGGTATGGCTTTCAATACGTAGTGTGTGTTATTTGACAGTCTAAAACTTATTGGATTAAAAAAAAATCCTGTCAAATTTTTCAATCAAAATTGATTTGACACATCACATGATTTTGCTTATGTTAAATCAGTGTACTGTATGCTAAATGCAACTGCTTTAGCAAGCTGTCAAGTTGAATTGAGACATTTGATGAAACAAACTGTTTCCTGGTTAGGACCAGTACTTAATGTCGATATGACGTACCATGACGTCGAAAGTCTACAAGACCTACTAAGTAGAACGAGAAATGTACTTCGACGTACAATTTTCACCGACCCTTGAGTGTAAGCCATTCAGAAGACACGTTACGTCTGTTGCTTTTAGAGATTTTTGACATTGAACATTATTATTATTATTATTTATACCAAATTATGCGACTATCGACCGCTTACTCATAGATATTGTGCGTATTTGTTAAACATTATTATAATTATAATTTATTCCAAATTATGCGACTATCGACCGCTAACTCATAGATATTGTGCGTATTTATTGACCTGGCATGGCGGAATTTACCTCTGACATGCAAGTTATGGTTATCACAAAATACAACCAATGGGGAGTTTATAATACATTATTTATCCCATTAATGCTTGGTAACTGGTTACCGTTGGGAATTTCCTACACAGTAATGCGCTGGACGGTCGTGATACTCCGCCCCGCATGATCATTTCATACACACAATATGCTGAATAATTTTAATTTTAAAAAGGTAACATTTGAATCTTCTTCAAATTTGTATATAATCTATTTCATTGCATTAAATACTTGAAACTTCTATGTGTTGTTTTTTGCCATTCTGATATTTTTATTCATTTTGTCCTCAACTAAAAAAGAGATTTTAAACATTTATTATGAATTTATTATGTACCTAGAAGTACAAACATGTATATCGAAGTACAAAGTGTACTTTGACGTACAAATATATACTTCGAAGTGTATTTTATATTCATGTCGACGTACAATTATTGTACTTCGACGTACATTTCTCTTTTTAACTTGTAGGTCTTCTTGACTTTCAACCCAAATGGTACGCCATAGTATGTCTTTAGGGTTATCTAAAAAATGCTCCCACTTAAAGGATCAATACAGAGACCTCCCAGTGACTAAGCCAGTTAGCAGACACCCCATCCACTATACCACAGACACCGAACCAGCTATAAATTCCTGTGGCTAGAAAAAAAAGACGCTAGATCTTTAAGCTTGGAATATGTAATTCGTTTTAAGATTGATTTTTTTTGGATGCATTACTTAATTATTGCAACAATTATCATATTTTGAACACAATCATGTCCATATATTTATTAAAAATACATGGTTATCAAAAAAACTTAAAAAGCTTTTGCCCGTAAATTAGGTAGCACCTATACTCATATTATTATTAGGTTAACTGCTATTTTATTATTTAAGAACTTTGTCAAATATTGAAGTTGATTAATTAGTTTCATTTAATTCTTAGAATTTTACATTATGACAATTACTTATTTATTCATGTTAGATGGGATAATTAATTAAATAAAATATTATGGTTTAATTGATAAGAAAACCTTAATTAAAGAAAGGAAATTTAATCTGGTTGGAAGCGTGTTATTAATGGGTATTACAATCAAGCATTCACACACCTGACAAGGCTTCATCAAAGTGTCAACACAGATAAACAAAGACTTCAGTTACACCCATTGACAAATAATTTTGTTGGGCTCGGCAATTCTAAGACCTGGTATTGTATTAACAAATTCCATTGCTGTTCACCTGATATTTTGATTATTATTTAACTGCCTATAAACAAAAGTGTTTCATTAAAAAAATATTATTTTTATTCTTATTATCCATTAAGTTGTTTGATTTTCTCTCATTGAAGGATTAGTGATAGAAGTTGTGTTTTGTAATGTTGTGTATTGAAACATATTTTCGTCTGCAATTATCAGTATTCATTTCAAATACAGTATCAATTTCACACCATTTTATGTTATAATTTTTTAAAATGCTACTTATACACGAATACCTCATGATTTATTAAATCTACTATAATACCGCTAGTATGCTCCTCTTAAAAATGTTTTGAAATGTAATGTACTTTTTACAAAAATTGTACTCAATTCATGTCCACTTCAATCATACAGTATGTTAACTCATTCCATACTACAGCCTTCTTATCTCTAAGCAACCCCAATCAGTAATAGCCTTATCTACCATTAGATAATCAGTACCCTCATCAGCTCTAAATGCCTGAAAGATTATCTGTTTATTGATACCTTTATGGGTGTGAAAATGGTTGTTTTTTAGGTGTTGTTACTTTGTTGACTGATTATGTGACAAATATTTTATTATTATATTTCCCATTTAAAAATAAAATATAGTTATTTTATAAAAAATTCGAAATCTTGCATAACTTATCAAATAAAACAATTAGATTATTTCCAAATAATGTATCCAATACCATTATTATTTATTTATACACTTTTTACAAATATAAACTGTTTTAATGAATAAAATCAATCTTAAATAAAACATAAACATATAATAAATTATTTAATGACATAAAAACAATAATAAGATATTGTTAATAATAAGATATTGTTAATAACAAAAACAAACATCAATAGATAAAAAGCGAAGTTATGTTTCAATTGCAAGTAATTTTATGAAAAAAAAAGAAAGAAATTCTGAGAACATCTTAATATGCTTTTATTAGAACTTCATGAAAATAAAAAAAAGAATACAAATAACTATCCTTAGAAAACAGATATTTGTAATTACTAAATCCTAAACAAACAGCAAAAGATCAAAACAAATTGTCCACGGAGCAGGGGTGAATTGTCTAGGGGGTGAATTGTCTCCTCGGGGTGAATTGTCTTGGGGGTGAATTGTCTCGCTTCCGGGGGAAGATCAAGGGCAATAGTTTCACAAGTGAAGAAGCCAACCTTGTCTTTGGTTGTACATTGCCCCAGATAAGCTGCGTATCTGCGTCTTTCACCCTATTTAAATGTTTAAAAACGCAAAGAAATGAAATATCACAATATTACGCAAATCACTTCTCAAAATAAAATGCACTTTTTAACAAAATACGCTTTAAAAAGTGTATTTTTCTGCATTTTTACCAAAAAGAGTATTTTTTCTGCACGTTTTTCATAATTAAGTGAACTAAAGTGCATTTTTTTCTGTATTTTCATTATCTTTAAGTGTATTTTACTGTACTTTTAGTGTATCTTCTGTAGACAAAGTGCATCTTTTTATGCAGTTAGTGCATTTTTTTTAATGAAGTGCATTTTTTGTGCATATTAGTGTATTTTCTGATTTGCAAACAAAATATTCTTTCTGTACAAGTGTAGTTTTAGTGCATCTTCATAAAAAAGAGCAACACTATAGCAACTAACTGAAGTTAAAAGACAGAGATATAGTGTTTAATAGGAGGATTGTACTGAATTCTTTTTTATCTTCACATAATGTTTATGGTCATATTGTTGCAATTTGTCTGCTCATAAAATATGTGAATCAGTAGAGCAGCTTTTAAAGGGAAAAGTACAACTAAATCAGGTTGTGGGTAACTAATTAAAAATAATTAAAGTGTCAAAAATATTATGTGGGCGTGCCAGAATCAATTATATCTCCACAACATAAAAAATAAGTATTTGAACTTTCTTACACTGATATTTAACCCCAATTCAATTAATGTCTACCACATTGACTATTAACATAAATTTTAAAAGACAATTTAAATAATTTTTATAATATTATTATTATTTGCTAACACCATTCAGTATGTTATATTGAAATATTAACAATTAAATATAATGTGCTAAGTGTGCTGTGTATTATTCAATATTATTAGTATTCAATAAATATCAGATAAGATCAGGATCAGATAAGAGATCCATTAGCATCATAAACACTAATCCCTATCAGTGCTTCATCTAGCCCAAACAAAAGGGTTGTTTATAGACTTTTGATTGGTTATGGCACCATCTATTTTAAAACATACCACTTTTGATTGGTTCGAGCTCAGCAAGTTATTTGAAGCACAGAAAGTTGTTTGTTGTAAACAATGTGTATATCAACAATAAGTTTGTTGCAAAGAAAATTCAAAGTGGGTGGTAAAAGGGATATGCCGTTTTTTTTGGAATACTGAAGAACAGCTGTAACAGGTTTGTATTTTCATTTTTGCATCTCTTTTTAATTTAATTAATTATGATCATTATCATATGTATGTATTGTCACTGGGAAATGTAAATGGATAAGTAAATGTAATTCAATTTTAAGGAAAACAACACCATTTGAATTATTATGGCTGTATTTTATGTATTTTGTCATCTTAATATTTATTTATACCTATTTCTTGTCATTAATTCTTCCCCCCATATTTAATAAGAACTTTTATATTTTATATTTGAAGGTTAAACCCCAAGGTGAAATTTACATTGATCGGAAGATCCATTGGACAGAATGTGCATCATCGCCTGCCAAAAAAGGGAGCAAAAGGGGGACTACCTGATGTATGGACATTAATACCAAGTTTTACCCTGCACGAGCAGGCCAACTTGAGGGGAACAGGAGTGGGAAACCGCGCCCTGTAACTTGTCCTTGACCAAGAAAAGATGGATTTGTTGAGAGGTAAAACTATATAATAAAGGTTATTGCATTTAAAGACGTCACACTTCCGACCAGTTCACACAGCCAAAGGAGACCACATATATTAGTACATTTATAAACAGTATTTTCTACCAAACGTTATTTCTTTAAATTATTTATGAAAAGTCACATATGATCACGAGATTAAAATTGCAAAAAAAAAATAAACAAACAAAACAACAAGCCAACAAATTTGTTTTGATTTAAATTTATGATATTTATAGCAACTGTTGAACAAGATTACCATAACAGCAATATTTAACACTTACATTATAAAATATCTTTCAGGACCTTATCTCAAATGAGATCATGCACGAAATGCGCGTCACAGACCATGACAGTAGTTTTCAGACCTGATCAGCTGGTGAACTGCTCTATAAAGGGTGGTTTATGAATGCATTCTTTTGTAAGGAACAGTGTATAAAAACAAATATAGTGACAGGGGCTAAGCTGCTAAATATTGTCAGCATGTATGCAGTGATTTTCCTTGGAAATTCAAAGCAACCTGTATATACTGGCTCTCAGAAGGGCATATTTTAGCGCAATAATGAACAAAAAAGGAAGATCTTAAAAATAAGGTATAGATTTATATAAATTTCATGAATATGGTTCATTTATCATATATTAGGATCCAGAATATGATTGAATTGAATGTGCTGCTTTTGTCCATATTAAAAAGGGATTTGGAATTAATGTAATATATAAAAATCTAGTAAATGATAGGGAAAACATTTCAGCTTAAGGAGGGGAAAACTTTAATATTTTTGAAGCGGAAACCACCTGTATTTGGCTGTTAATCAGTAACCGGTAATAAGAGGGGAGAAAAATCACTGGTTTGAGCTTGATATTTAAAGTTGTTAATTCCAGATAGGCAATAGCCCGTTTGAATCCTCTCTTATGTAGATATGTAACCTTTGTTTTTGTTTTTTTAAGGTTTAACATTCTAATAAAGTGTGTACTTATCTATTGAATTGTACTTTTTGTTTTTAGCTCATCTATTTTTTGAAAAAAAAATATGAGCTATTGTCGGCGTCGGCGTCCGGTTAAGTTTTGCGTTTAGGTCCACTTTTCTCAGAAAGTATCAGAAAGTATCAATGCTATTGCATTCAAACTTGGTACAATTACTTACTATCATGAGGGGACTGGGCAGGCAAAGTAAGGTAACTCTGGCGTGCATTTTGACAGAATTATGTGCCCTTTTTATACTTAGAAAATTGAAAATTTTGGTTAAGTTTTGCGTTTAGGTCCACTTTTCTCAGAAAGTATCAATGCTATTGCATTCAAACTTGGTACACTTACTTACTATCATGAGGGGACTGGGCAGGTAAAGTTAGATAACTCTGGCGTGCATTTTGACAGATTTATATGCCCTTTTTATACTTAGAAAATTGAAAATTTTGGTTAAGTTTTGTGTTTAGGTCCATTTTATTCCTTAAGTATCAAAGCTTTTGCTTTCATACTTGCAACACTTACTAACTATCATAAGGGGACTGTGCAGGCAAAGTAATGTAACTCTGACTGGCATTTTGACAGAATTATGTGCCCTTTTTATACTTCGAAAATTGAAAATTTGGTTAACTTTTGTGTTTAGGTCCACTTTATTCCTACAGTATCAAAGCAATTGCTTTCATACACTTATTAACTATCATAAGGGGACCGTGCAGGCAAAGTTATGTAACTCTGACTGGCATTTGGACGAAATTATGGGCCCTTTATACTTAGAAAATTGAACATTTGGTTAAGTTTTGTGTTTTGGTCCACTTTATCCCTAAAGTTTCATAGATATTGCTTTCATACTTGGAACACTCGCAAACTATCATAAGGGTATAGTAAAAGGACAAGTTGCATAACTCTGGTTGTCATTTTTATGGAACTATGGCCCTTTTTTGGCTTAGTAACTTTGAATATATGGTTAAATTTTGTGATTCGATCCACTTTACTTCTTAAGTATCAAGGCTATTGCTTTCAAACTTCAAATACTTTCATGCTATCATGAGGTTACTGTACCTGGCAAGTTGAATTTTACCTTGACCTTTGAATGACCTTGACTCTCAAGGTCAAATTATTAAATTTTGCTAAAATTGCCATAACTTCTTTATTTATGATTAGATTTGATTGATACTTTGACAAAACTACTCTTACCTGACATACCACAAGAGACTCCACCCAAACCATCCCCCGTGCCCTCCCCCCCTCCCCCCTATTATTTGTTTTTAAGATCATCTCACAAATGACCACCACACCCTCACACTATACTCCCCACCACCCCCCCACCCCACCCCCCCCCAATTTTTTTTTTGAAACGGTAAAAAAAACACAAATATTTTTTTTTATTATTTGATGTTTGAAATACCGTCCAACCATCGCACCCAAGAATCCCCTCCCACAAGATAATGTAATAAATGTCCACACCCCCACACTATACACCCCTCTTCACTCCACCCCTCCTCCTTTGTGATTGAAAATGAGAGTCCCTTCACCTTTAAAACGAAAATAGATGAGCGGTCTGCACCCGCAAGGCGGTGCTCTTGTTTATGTATGTGTTTACACAAACCTTTCATTTAAAGAATGAATGCTGGCTTCAAAATGCTGGGATTTTTTAAAAATTTGGTAAATTTTTAAGCATACTAATTTGAAGTGATGAAAAGTACACTTGAGCGAATAATGCGCTTAAAAAATTCACTTTTAATACTGTAAGGTGAATTATTTGTATGACTGGGAATGCACTCAAGTGTATTAATGCGCTTAAAAAAATTCACTTTCAATTTTGTAAGGTGTATTATTTGTATCAGTGGAAATGCACTCAAGTGTATTAATGCGCTTACAAAAATTCACTTTGAAAACTCAATGAAGTGTTTTATTTGTATGTCTGGAAATGCACTCAAGTGTATTAATGCGCTTAAAAAATTCACTTTGAATACTCCATGAAGTGTATTATTTGTATGAGTGTATTAATGCGCAATAAAAAATTACTTTGACCATGAAGTGTATTATTTGTATGTCTTTAAATACATTCAAGTGTATAAATGCGCTTAAAAATAAACTTAAGCGCACTTATTATTATTATAAACGCACTTTAGTGTATTTTTTTGTGGAAAAATACACTTATATGTATAAACACACTAGTAAAAAGTGTTTTTTTAACAGAATAAAATGCACTTGTTAAGCAAAAAATACGGTGACAATAAATGTGCATTTAATGCGCATTAAATGCGCATTTAGTGAACTTTTTCGAGAAGGGATATGTCAAATTCGATGCGTACGACACAATAGCTTCGATCGAAAATGCTTTGTTCATTTTCGGTATTTTCATTTTGAAATTATTATCGTAACGCGGCGACGCTTTTATTCAGATAGCGCCTGGATGACGGAGCAAGAAACAGTCAAAGTTGTTGAACGCTCTGTCGACTCCTAGATTTCATAGTTTAATAAAGCGTCTGAAAAAAATTATATACCACGACATACATGCGTTTTCAATCTGACTTATTCCGTCGCTCATTGTGCATGTATTTTTAAAGCGTCTGTACTTTCAAATTCTATTACGATGCGAAATAAAAATGCCTAAGACGTCCGCTATTGTTGCGCCAAAATATCAGTCGATCGCAAACGTTTTCGAACCAAGAAAGCAAGAGTCAATAAGTGCCGAATCATTCGTGTTATCGATTTTTGGTTTGTAAGTTTAAGGTTTATATTATGGACAATTTCAACGATTAAAGGTGTTATGAAACATCAGTTTTTTAAAGTTAATGATAGTTTACAGTTTTATTAAATCAATACAAGTGTGCAGCTTCAACAGAAGTAAAGCAACAATGATTTTAAGGCATGCATTTTTATAACTCATTTCACCCTACTTCAAGAATGAAATCACTCCATTTTTCAAAATCAATGGGTGAAAACCCTATTTCCCAAATAATTATCTGGGGCATTGATTGTATTTTCAATGCATGTTGCCTTAGCGCTATGCTATGACACTGACACAAATAGGCGTTCTTGTGACACTATCTGTTTTGATGAAATGGATTTGACTTTTTGCTGCCTTTTGGAAATTGAAATTTGGGCAAAAATATATCCCCTGCCCCTTTAACCCTTTGCATGCTGGGAAATTTGTCGTCTGCTAAAATGTCGTCTGCTGAATTTCTAAAATTAGCATTTTCTTTGATTTTTTTCAAAGAAAACTATCAGAAAAGCAAACAGTTTGGATCCTGATGAGACGCCACGTTTTGTGGCGTCTCATCTGGATCCAAACTGTTTGCAAAGACCTTTAAAATTCGGTTCCTGCACTGAAAGGGTTAATGAATGTTATCCACTTTTATAACTGATTTTTTTGTTGTTGGTATTGTATGTATTTACTACAACAAAAATTTTATTGGTCAAATGTTGACAAAAAAATCCATTAATTGAACAATGATGAAATTATTCACATACTTAAGTGCAATTCAGTGTCGTTACAGTACTGTAGATCTCGTCTGTGTGGTTAATCAAGTGTATCTACTGTGGATTATTTATAATTTATTGAACATCATTTTTCACACCTGAGAATGTAAACGTCTGCTGCATCTTTTAGGCTTGAAAGCCACAGGTTGTGAACAATTGTGTGCATGTGTGCATATATTAATGCCACCATTCGATGAGGAGGGGGTATATTGCTTTGCTCATGTCGGTCTGTCGGTCTGTCGGTCGGTCTGTCGGTCGGTCGGTCCGTCCACCAGGTGGTTGTCAGACGATACCTCAAGAACGCTCGGGCCTAGGATCATGAAACTTCATAGGTACATTGATCATGACTCGCAGATGACCCTTATTGATTTTGAGGTCACTAGGTCAAAGGTCAAGGTCACGGTGACCAGAAATATTAAAATGGTTTTTGAAAAATAACTCAAGAACGCATACGCCTAGGATCATGAAACTTCATAAGTAGATTGATCATGACTCGCAGATGACCCCTATTGATTTTGAGGTCACTAGGTCAAAGGTCAAGGTCACAGTGACCCGAAAAAGTAAAATGGTTTCCGGATGATAACTCAAGAACGCATACGCCTAGGATCATGAAACTTCATGGGTAGATTGATCATGACTCGCAGATGATCCCTATTGATTTTGAGGTCACTAGGTCAAAGGTCAAATTCACAGTGACCCGAAAAAGTAAAATGGTTTCCGGATGATAACTCAAGAACGCATACGCATAGGACCATGAAACTTCATGGGTAGATTGATCATGACTCGCAGATGACCCCTATTGATTTTGAGGTCACTAGGTCAAAGGTCAAGGTCACGGTGACCCAAAATAGTAAAATGGTTTTCGGATGATTACATAAGAATGCATATGCCTAGGATCATAAAACTTCACAGGTTGATTGATCATGACTCGCAGATGGCCCCTATTGATTTGTAGGTCACAAGGTCAAAGGTCAAGGTCACGGTGACCCGAAATAGTAAAATGATTTTCGGATGATAACTCAAGAACGCTTTTGCCTAGGATCATGACACTTTATAGGTACATTGATCGTGACTCGCAGATGACCCCTATTGATTTTCAGGTCACTAGGTCAAAGGTCGTCACAATGACAAAAAACGTATACACACAATGGCTGTCACTACAACGGACAGCCCATATGGGGGGCATGCATGTTTTACAAACAGCCCTTGTTTATTTCTTAGTTCCTTCCTCACCTGAATAATTACATGACAGTGTGTGATGATGAATATGTATTATCATGCTTATGACAATGTGTTGACCTGGAGCTCCTGCAGTAAACACTCAAAATGTGGGAAGAATTTTCAATATTAAGAGCTTATTTCTATGCATTAATCTCTGACTCACTGAAAAACATATTTTAAAGTTGACATGGTCATGTGCCATGTTGGTCAACCAGAGTACCTAATTTGAGCTCCACCTATATTGTATTGTCACCACCGAAACAATTTACATGGACCCTGGTCCCAGAATGAAAATCGAATACTGGTTGTTGGTGTGACTGCACCAAATTGGCCTTTATTATCAGGCGATCAATAACTTGTAAATGAAAATCTACGGTGGAAACTTTTTCGCATTATAATTATTATTAATATTTATTATTGTTACAGTTACATGTAAGTTGTGTCAATACCATCAGTGAATTCGTACAAATATGGGATATTACGTAACCAAATGCATTGATGGGTGTACATCACAATTTCAGCAAGAAAAGATTTTTCAGAAATAGACAATTTTATGTGTTAAGTTTCTTTTTGATAAATTAATGCAGTTGTTTTTTACTAACAATATAATATCACCACTATTGAATGCCCTTAATCTATGAGCTGTTAGTTTGTTAGTTTCCATTTTTATTTAATGTCATTTATTAATATAAAAAATCCAAATAGTGCCTTATGCCTCTTAAATACATGCATCCAGTCTTATCTTATTTTGTCACCTTAGACCCCTAGAGAGCACAGTCACCCAAGGTTTATTAGATTACAATCAGTAACACAGTAACTGATAAGCTGAAGGACACACTCCACACAAATATCTTATTATCTCCAGGTCAAACAATCTTAAGATTTAAGGTTTTTTTTATTAATCTTAAATGAATACGAAATAAGTTGTTTTTTTATTGAGGAAAACAAGTATTATAATAATTGTTTAAACAATGTGTTGGCATGGTAAATCTATCAGTTGTATTTGATTTAATTATTGAGAATAATGGGCTAATGAATCTGCAGATTAATTTCACAAAGACAATATTATCAGTTTTAAAAACGTAGTTTTAATTGTTTGTAATACTACTGGCAATCTTCTTAGTTTTTTACTACAAATCCTTACTTTTTGTATATCCCTTTACCCCTTAGATACGTATTTTGACGCATTTGTAGTCGCTTAGAAAGTTATATTTAATTCAAGACCTTTCTTACTAGATCCAAGTTTTAAAGGCTTCATTTCCAACCCTTAGATACTGATGAGCATTAAACAGCATAAAACCTGTACAGCCTGCATTTTATTCACAGGCTGTTCTGAAGTTATGCTGTTTGCACATAGCCACTTCCACGTTGCTTTTGTGTGGGAAAGGGTTAAACAAGTGTTATATTTTTATGCTTCCCGAAATAAAATTTTGGCGAAGCATATAGTGGCCATTTTGTCCTTCCTTCCTTCCTTACTTCTTTCCGTCACACTTTTGTTACGGTTTCTCATAGCGCCTTCAACACTTTACCGATCTCTTTCATAATTGGCATGTAGGTACCTTGCATGGACCTCTACCTTTTGATGAGTTTTTAGGTCACTGGGTTAAAGGACAAGGTCACCGAGGCTAATAATATATTTTTCCGTCACACTTTTGTAACAGTTTTTCATAGCGCCTTCAATATTTTACTGATCTCTTACATATTTGGCATGTAGGTACCTTACATAGACCTCTACCTTTTGATGACGCTTGATGTCATTTGGGGTAAAGGTCACCGAGGCTAATAATAGATTTTTTTAGGTGGTTATTAACACATAGATTGACAAAGCGCATCATCGGAGAGCATCCATCGTTTTCAACGATACTTGTTGTTAGGAGTTTACTAAGAAGTTATAATGCTAGGGTCAAAAATGATTGAAAAAGTACCAAACAAATATTTGTGCAAATGGGGTGTCACTGGGCCAATTGTTGTACTGCTCATTTGACACTTTACAGTAAAACTTGTTGTTCAATGTCATAAGTTGGCAGTTATTTAGTCCAGCCCAAAAAAGGGACCTTTTACACAATTCAATATTCAGACTCATAATTTAAGATTCAATGTGACAGACTTTCAATTGATTTAAGGGCTTCTAAATGCTCACACCTCACATCAAAGATGATAAACAGTCTCTGGAAAAAGCACAATGGGATTTCAATCAGGCAACATTCATTTTAATTTGTTCCCAGCATTTCATAAGCACTTTTTATATGGATCATTAAATTGTTCGTCATCATCCATAAATAAACATTTAAAATGTATTTACAATTTCTTTTGAACATTATCTCCAAATGCTTTGTGACACTATTTCCAATATTCTATCAGAAATTGTTTTTTTGTTTTGTCTCTTTTTAATTCACCCTAGGGTGTGATGAAGAAACAAAAAGTATGTCAAGGGAAGCTCTGATTTTCTCATTAATTATTTCAAGATAAAAAAGTTGTACATTTCATGCAAATTAAATATGCTTCAAAACATTAAGGGTATTGCACATGCTTGATAATAGTTTCTTTGTGTCTTACATCACTGAAGCACAAGCTGCTATCTACTGTTGTGCAAATGTCAAATTTTAAATCTAACTTTCATTTTTACCTGAAGTATTTAGTACAAATACCATTTCATAATTATTTGATGAGTTGATAAAACTTTTTACCTGAGAAATCGGGTTATGTTTTCAATAAGTTGCCAGTAGCAGACATGGGGTAATCATAATGGTTAATCTGTTATCATCATGATTATTAATTGATTACTTTTTTCATTAATCATGGATTGATCATTAATTATAGCTTAAATTTGTATTACTTAAATAATAATTTAATAGATTACCTCTACAAGAGGTCATTACTCATTATTATTTATTGATTATGATTACTTTTGACCAAAAAGCAGATTCAATTTCAATTCATGAAGACAAATGACACATTAACAACATCAGATACTTGCCAACTTATCATGTAGTTAATTACTCAAGTGGTGTAGATCTCTGATAGCTCTCGGTCCGAGGGGTATTTCAAGGGATTAAGTCTGAACAATAGTTCTTATTTGGAACTTGCCTACAACTGGTTTTTCCGCTAATTTACATGAGGTACAAATAAAATTGACCTAGATCCACGGGAATGCGTATTGTTATTCCCCCTACAGGTGAAAATGGAGGGACTTATTGTTTTTGCTCTGTCTGTCAGTCAGTCAGTCAGTCAGTCAGTCAGTCACACTTTTCTGGATCCTGTGATAACTTTAAAAGTTCTTCATAATTATTCATGAAACTTGAATATATGGATAGATGGCAATTGTGAGGTTATGCACGTCATTTCATTTCGTTCCTACGTCAAGAATTCTGGTTGCTATGGCAACAAATAGATTAGAAATATTGCTGAAAATAGTAGATCCTGCGATAATTTTAAAAGTTCTACATATTTTTTTATGAAACTTGAAACATGGATTGAAGGCAACATGGAGATTATGCATGTCAATTCATTGTGTTCCAATGTCAATAATTCTGATTGGTATGGCAACAAATAGACTAGAAATATTGCTGAAAATGGTGGAGTTTCATCGGTATTGGACTTATATTGCTTGGAAATAGTCTTGTTCAAACTAAGTAAGTACGGTACCAGAATATTCATGTGACACTAGGGTCATAATGGTAAAAAGTTTATTGTACCTAACAATTAGTGGAGTTCCAAATACAGTCTATTGCATTGATGATCTGCATTTATGCAAAAAATAAGTGTTGGAGCTTAATTAGGTGTGGGAACAGTTAAGTAAACAGTCAAATAATTGATTTCATGAGAATTTTAGTGAACCATGTTAACCCATGTATACAAGTTACTTTGTTAAAAAGCTATTCATGCAACTTCTGCACCATGCAGTGGAGAGACTCTGGCATTTTCTTTCCTTTCTGATAGAAGTTGAATGAGTGACCGCACTTTTCAAATGCCCATGAACATCAAATGTAATAATCGTGCAGTACCATGCATCTTTCATTTTTGTGCAAGTTAATAGGATAAGAATTAAGGGTGTCACGGTACTCTGTGGGACGGTATATCGTAATAGTCTCCTCTCAGTACGGTGCATGATACGCCTCCGAGTGCGTATGGTACGGTACAGCATTTTTCATATGCGCCAACGCGCCAAGTAAATTTTTAATGTTTGGATGTTGTAACAATACGCGGCAAGAAAGATTCCATTGGCGCAATCAATAAAATATGTGGCACAGTAATTGGATCAATGTTAACGGAAATTCTCCCAATATCATCTCATATCACATTTTTAAATGACAAATTTTGTAATCATGAATTTAAAATAAAATTACATTTTTTACAAATTAAAGAAATGATGTATGTCGAGATCTTTAAATAAAATTGAAAAAATGGTTTAAAATGGTTTGTATGTTGTTTCCATCTGACAATACGTATCAGGGTACGTATTTTATCGTACACACTGTACCGCGATACGTATAGTATCGTAAGGGGAGCGTATCGTGACACCCTTAATAAGAATAGGATTTTTTTTTATAGATGAACAGTGGTTGATAAAGGGTCTAGAAGTAGTCTTCGAAATTAGCTTTGAAAAGTTACATGCCAGTCGGGCCAGTTACTTAAGAATTTTTACATGCCCAACATATTTTTTACATGCCCAAACTTGTTTAACCAAAATTATAACAAATCACAACATTTTAACACTTACATGCTACACATAGTAAAGCAGAACATTTGTTTCAATAGTAGTGAATACAATTACATCATATCAGTCACTAGAATTAAGACGGTCGATCGTTACACCAGTGCTCTTGAAAAGAGCGTTCTCTGGTGTCCTCGTACCATTTCTTGACTTCCTTTTTCTCTAAATCATTGTCAATTTTCTATTTTGGAAGTGCTTTATCGGGCTTAGCCCCATCAACATACCTAAGATACTGCATAGCCTCTATGTCGACAATGACATTTGTTTACATTGACAAAAACGGAAGCGCATTACTTGATTGAAATGATCGATTCAAAAAGCATCTTTTCGATTAATGTCTAGAGAAACCGTCGATAAGAACCGAATGTGACCGAACTGCATCGGTCAAAAACAATAACGATGACGTGGGTTTGCAGTCAAAACGGCCCCAGTCAAAACGGCCCTTAGTAAAAAATAGTCAAAAAGGCCCCACTTTGGTCAAAACGGCCCAAAAGACAATTTTTGAGTTGGTCAAAACGGTCCCATTGTGTAACAAAGAACTTTGTTCAATATTGTTTTTATTTGAAGATATGCATGTTGAATAATCAGGCATAACAATTGTTGTTAAACATAATAAGTATCAAATAGTTTAAAATAATTGTCAAGAAAGAATGAAAAATGAGATATATAAGTAAGATTTCTTTAAAAAAAAAATGAGTTAATTCTATTTGTATCAAGTACATTCTAACATAACAATTGACAAGAAAGATATTTATGAGTAAGAATATGAGTATTTTTTATAGTAGAACATAATAATTATCAAATAGTTTCTAATAGTTGTCAAACATTATAATTGACAAGGAAGAAAAAAAAGAGATATATAAGTATGATTTCTGTGAAAACAATGTTCTATTTGTATCACTTGTATTCTAACAGTTGTCTAACATAATAATTGACAAGAAATAACGAAAATGTTTCAGTGTTTCACACTAGCAACACTGTAAAACAAACGCACAAACGCCCAGCTTAATCAATATCTTGATTGATTTCAGACATTAATAAGTTCATCACTCATTCATTTCAACTTCCTCTGGTCTCTTGGATACCACTGGTCTGTAGAACGTACTGCACCTCTTCAAGAGGCCACTCGTGGACAGCGTCCCGGTCCTGTATCTGAAATAACAAAATTAAAACCATGATACATTTCGTTAAACCATACTTGAAAGAATTAGTTACTAAGATATTAGAATTCTTTTTTAAGAACGATATTACGCTATATGAAATACTGTTATGCGTACCAAACTTTTATAAAAAATTATACATCAATAAAATTTTATTTTGATATCTTCTACTTACCTTTCCCAAGCAGCAAACAACTTGGCCTGAATCGACCGACTGGCTTTCCGCTGGATCCTCGTAAAATAAACTAAATCCTTTCAAGTTGTAATTGCAGACTTAACTAAGAAAATAACAGAAGTAGATTTCATATATATTTTTTCTTCTGATTTTCGATTTCGTTTTGACTATCTGTGGGGACGTTTTGACTAAATGTGGGGCCGTCATGTGCAAGCAGGTGCGTGTTGTTAAACCAATCGAATTTCATTGTTTTACAACTTTCGGCAAGGTGTTTGTTCGCAAAATTGAAAAATAGATCTGCAAATATCAAGAACCGCTTACGTTTTTTTTTATATAGTATTTCTTTGCATCCATAGGAAATAACATAAAATAATGACCACTTAAACATTAAAATTATTGTAATCCGAACAAGATGTAGCCCCCCCCCCTCCCTAGCAATTGCTGTGAGGGGTACAAAACACCTGGACATTTAACCCGGGGGGGGTAACTTCCCACATTGAAGGGTAGGGGTGTTCCGCTGAGACTTGCGAAATGTGACCAATTTTTATACCGGAACTCTGATAAAGTAGACCCATTTTGAGACAAGATTTTTTTTAAAGCATACCCATTTGTATACGATACCATTGAGAATGTGGACCCATTTCAATACAAGTTTTATAAACTGGACCCATTTAAATACTAGAATTTGATAAAGTGGACACATTTCATACTTGAATTTTAATTTCTGTCATATCAAAACAGTGTACTTATTGAATTTGCTATTATATCTTTCCCGCTACTGAAATTTACTTTTTGATACCCATTTATATATACATGAATGATATTTATCATACCCATTTTGATACTGAAACTTTCAAATCTATGTGCATTTATATATAAGCAAATTTCTGATTTCAATAGTTTTATGGTTTTCCATATTTATGCCCCCTTCAAAGAAGAGGGGATAGATTGTTTGTACATGTCGGTCGGTCCGTCTGTCGGTCCGTCCATCCACCGAATGGTTTCTGGATGATAACTCAAGAACGCTTATGCCTAGGATCATGAAACTTCATATGTCATTGATCATGACTCGCAGATGACCCCTATCGATTTTCAGGTCACTAGGTCAAAGGTCAAGGTCACTGTGACTCGAACCAGTAAAATGATTTCCGGATGATAACTCGAGAACGCTTACGCCTAGGATCATGAAACTTCATAGGTACATTTATCATGACTCGCAGATGACCCCTATTGATTTTCAGGTCACTTGGTCAAAGTTCATGGTCACTGTGACTTGACACAGTAAAATGGATTCCGGATGATAACTCAAGAAAGCTTATGCCTAGGATCATGAAACTTCATAGGTACATTGATCATGACTCGCAGATGACCCCTATTGATTTTCAGGTCACTAGGTCAAAGGTCATGGTCACTGTGACTTGACACAGTAAAATGGTTTCCGGATGATAACTCAAGAACGCTTATGCCTAGGATCATGAAACTTCATAAGTACATTGATTATGACTCGCAGATGACCCCTAAAAATTTTCAGGTCACTAGGTCAAAGGTCAAGTTCACAGTGACAAAAAACGTATTCACACAATGGCTGCCATTACAACTGACAGCCCATATGGGGTGGGGCATGCATGTTTTATTTTATAATGGAGTTCCGTGAAACAATCAAATTATACAAGATTTACCCCATTTTTCACATACTATCAGCCATTTTTACTTTCGAAAATACTTGCTATCAGCCATTTTTACTTTCGAAAAAACCTTCCTATTTTGAGTGATTAAAGCTGTACAAATGGTGTTTGAATCATCATAACTTTTTCTCTAAGTGCAAATTTTATTGTATTTTGCTCACATTTGCTTAGTAAAATTCCTATCCAACAGAAGCAATGTACTACATACTTTTTATCCTAATTGGCAGATGCATGAATAAAAGCAAATGGCAATCGTAACTGAAAGAATGCGATAAACTTGATTTTTTATAAATAATTATATCTCAAGATGATTGAAATAATACAAAAATGAATAAAAAATAAATTTGTTACACAGAATATGGGAAATTACAGTTGACAAGTGTTATGGCTAGTATTTCAATGGAATTAAAGCTCAAATTCCACCCGTGAATGTTAATTACAATAAAGTAATTTCAAGTATAATATGATAGTGGTTCATAAGTATTGATTTTTTAAACAATGAACAACTGAGCATATCTCAGTATCTGGATTCAATTTAAGTGCACACAGAGATGGATTTCTCCTTTTTTTACTGTCCCTAATTTCCATACAAACCACCCAAGAAAGATGTCAAATTGATACCAGATACTAATGTTGTGAAAGATTTCATACAGAACTGCCAATTTTGTCATCTAGTTTATGGGAATATGGGTGTTGAAATGCGCTTTATCAGTTGATGTATATCAAAGTTATAATGGCAGACACAGTATGGTGCCAGATAAGAGATTAGCCCTCCCCAATTAAATCAAGTTTTTATAATAATTTAAACATTTATAATTTGACTTCATTCTCATTCACAATCTTACTTTGTGTAAATATTTTATACCCATCGAAGAATGTGCTTAATTAAAAAAGTGCTTCAGTTTTATAAGTTAAGGAAAGTTTTAATAAATTTATCATTTAATATATGATTTAATTTATAATTTAGTTTTTAAACAAGAGTCATTTAATAATTAAGATAAGAATTAAATTAATAATTTAATTTTAATCCATTGATCAAGGAATATTAAATCTAAGAATTTAATTTAAAACAGGTGCTTGTTGATCAATTTATAATATAGGAAGATAATTTAATAAGGTGTCTTAGCTCAGGTAATATTAAATACCACACAATACCTGGAAATAAGACAGCATTTTGTCTTATAGCAGTTATTGTCTGGTGTAAATGGTGGATTGGTTGTTTATTGTCTTTCTGTGTTCATTTGCTGAAATATGACAATGAATTAAAAAAAATGAAGCTCATTCTATTACAAGAAAAGGAATTTTGTATAATGGAAGAGTTTTTAAGATACAATATTCATGTAACACACATAAATCCTATGTTAAAGGTAACTGGCCGTCAACTGCAGTAGTCTTTTATATCTTATGGGGAAATCGCCATTATAACAATATGCAGTACCAAGTCAACTAAACAGCTTAAATGTTGTTGGGTTAAAATGGTTAAAATGCTGATAGAAAAAAAAAAGAATTCACATATGAAACATTATAAATTGCATGCTTATGAGCCTTCTTTATAAATTCCATGAGGCCTTTATATTTTATGCCCCTGGTAGGGTGGCATATATAGCAGTTGAACTGTCAGCATGTCAGTCTGTCCGTCCGTCCGAAAAAAAAATTAACGTTGGCCATAACTTTTGCGATATTGAAGATAGCAACTTGATAATTGGGATGCATGTGTATCTCATGAATTCGCACATTTTGAGTGGTGGAAGTTCAAGGTCAAGGTCATTCTTCAAGGTCAAAGGTCAAATTGCGGCTCAGTAGGGGGCATTGTGTTTCTGATGAACACATCTCTTGTTTTATCTAAATTTAGAATAGCATATAATACATTTCATATTATTTGGTGTTTATCTGATATGCTCATTTGTATTTTCAGTTTGGCCATGCCCAGGAGGGAGTGACTGAGTTATGGGATGCAGAAGAAGCACAAGCCATCTCGACATGATGAATCATCCCCAACAGCGCTTGACGATGGTTTCCTGCTCGATGAGGATGAATCCATAACTGAGAACTGAGGATGATACTTCTCTCAACACTGCATTGTATGAAGACAAAGCAATTCAGTGTGGTTCGTCATCGTCAACAACAGAACCCGACTCAGCTGACGTTGGAGACTGTCTAGTTGAGATCACTGTGCCTTTCAGGGTTGAGTGTTACATACTGAACGAAGTGATCCAAAGCAATTTATTGTATATACGCACGCTAAAGACCTGGACATTCGCTGTTTACGTTGGCAAAATAATGTAGGAGCGACTGTCCGCCCTGTCAAAACATCGTAGAAGCGACTTTCCGCCCTGTCAAAACATCGTAGGAGCAACTGTCCGCCCTGTCAAAACATCGTAGGAGCGATTGTCCGCCTTGTCAAATTTAGCGTAGGAGCGATTGTCCGTAGGAGCGATTGTCCGGGATGCGAAAAACCTTTTTATCACTCTATAGAGTGTCCCAATGATATCATGAAAAACATGGCCACCAAGGGGCGGGGCTTTTTTCCTTACATGACTATGGTAAAAACATGTTAACACTCTCAGTCGCATTTATAGTCCAATCTCCATGATGAAAAATTCTTATGTGATTATGAATTTTCTTCACCAATATTAATACCCTGCCCCATACGATAATGGCTCTTATGCTTACATGTTTGTTGCCTGCATCACTGCAGAATATTAGCTGTTTTCTCCCGATTTGTTATTAATTTTGTAATATCAACAACTTGCTTAATACGTGTAATAAATTGCTTATTTTTTTATGCCAGATGTATTGATATGTGTTTATGAATGATGAAGTTTTGATGAAATATCATTAAATTGTAGAAACTATGTCCATGCATTCTTTTATTGCACAGACTAAAATTGTTACTACAGAGGTTTATTTAGAGACTGTATCACATAAATGGTTGCATAAGCTCCTCTGTAGAAGCCGGAACACATTTCATTTAGCTTATCATTATGTACATAAGGGGACATACTTTTAAAGTTTAGATTGTTCTTTTCATTAACTTTTTGCATTCTGCATTCTGGGCACACATACACAACTGACTGATTAATCTCCTCAACAAATTCACTATCACAATGTTCATCCTCGTCATCCCATGACACAAAATCCGCCTAAGACATGTTGAAGAAATACAGAAAAGTCACTTAATAACTTGATCGATATGCTAAATATCGGAGAATGGCACAGTATACGGGTCTGGAGATTTCTATACATATACTCTAGGTGGTAATGTTATTTATTATTGGTAAAATTGTGCATTGAATTGAGCGGTAATTTAAGAGAGCAAAGAACACAAACAGCAGATTAGAGCAGACCAAGAACAGATTCTCTCCATAAGAAGAAAAACTTTTTCAGAGCTTTATTCAAATTATACTACAGGTAAATGACATTCGGATTATTCAAATTTGAAAAATGCAATTAAAATGAAAAACAAAAATTTAATTAAAACAGCCTATTATTAGTTGTTTGTCGTAAGATTCTTATCGTTCCTTTATCTCATTACAAAGGCAATCTGTATATACCGGTAAGCATTGTT
This sequence comes from Dreissena polymorpha, assembly GCF_020536995.1. Taxonomy (NCBI): domain Eukaryota; kingdom Metazoa; phylum Mollusca; class Bivalvia; order Myida; family Dreissenidae; genus Dreissena; species Dreissena polymorpha. The sequence continues at coordinate 91,670,018 of NC_068361.1, read as the reverse complement.
TTTTTTTCAAACTGGAGCCAGATAAAATCGCTTAATAAAACAATGCGGCATGTGATTTATTTTAATTGACACATTACCGTTGAGTGATAATACCGCATACATTCTCATTTTAATAATACATAACATATTTGTTTCAAATCACAAAAACTGGAATGCGAAAGCGAGTTTTAGAAATGTTGATAAGCGTGTTTACTACCGTTGCAACCGTGAAACAGTTGCGCGTTTAAACCTATCTCGCCAAAACCACTGGATGCGCGAGAGTTTGCCGATATTTGGCGAGCTGCCTGTCTCTGTTATCTATGTCTCTGATAAAACTAATTACTGCTGTGTTGTTTGTTTCATCCTTTCCATTTGTCGATATGTCTGTCAAATACATGGCATATAAAGGCTCGATTGGTCATTGTCGGCTCGGGTACTACTTACATGTACCCCGGGTACTCTTAAGTATACTTACATGTACCCCGGGTATGGTAAATATACTAAAACGTACACGGGAAATTTAAAGCTTAATCGGTCGTTGTCGGCTATTTTTTTTAATTAAATATATTCACATTTATGTCAATTTTCTGTAAAATGGCCTCTATATTATCGAAACCCATACTCACAAAGCATGTTGAGGCAGTTTTTTTTTAAATAGAAGTTTGTTTAAGATAATCGGTAGCGCGTTTTACGACATAGGATTTTAGGCGGGAATACAACTCGAGTACAGTCTAATATCGACCGGGTACGATTTAGTATATTTACCGTACCCGGGGTACATGTAAGTATACTTAAGAGTACTCGGGGTACACGTAAGTAGTACCCGAGCCGACAATGACCAATGGAGCCATATTAAGGGATTACCTATGTCATGCCTGGGGTCGGGCAGCTTCCAGTAGTGAGTACTTTGTCCGGAGTATTAGTCTTTAACTATATCACCTATTCACATGAAACTTCATAATATATGGATAGATCTCACTGATTAGAAGTTCAGTGCACAAGAACTATAGCTATAGCCCCTTCATTACTTTATTTATCTCACTTTTTTAATGTCCGGGGCATAACGTAATTACAATAAGACCCATTGACATCAAACTTCGAACAAAGGTAGGTTGTGGTGTATAGAAGTGCAGCGTTCAACAATCATAAGTCGAGAACTCTGGCTTGCATATTTCACAATTCTATGCCTTTGTTGGTTTCACATTTTTTCTTGGTTTCCTGTTTTCCTGAAACTACTAGTTCATGATTGAAAATTAAGTTTTTATTACATTTAGAAAGGAAATCATACTGCTTATATGGGTTATATAAAGTATTTTAGTTGTGTGTGGTATTTTGTATTTTATACACAATAATGAAAAGTGATATAAGTCCTTGGTGTTATATGTCTGTTTGTTTAGAGGGAAAAATACAGCACAGGAACTAACGTCTGGGATATCATATCCTTATCAGAAAACAAAACAGTTAATAACTGAAACTGCAAATATAACTCAAATGTATTTAAACATCATCGATTCTATTGGAGAAGTGGTGTTGTGTCCCATAATTGAAACTAGCCAGTACAGTATGTTTCAAGAAGACTCCCGCATGTCTTTGCTAATAACGCTACCAGTGCACGGTGTTGTTAAAGATAAAAAACAAACAACTACAATAACAAAACAATGAACCTAACACACTGCCCTATTCAGGCATTTTGTGTAAAAAAAAACACTTGTGGAATGTAACCGGTACACTAAGGAACGACATTGCACCGAAAATGTTTGCAAGCTAAATTTCTAGGAAAAACCTCCAAAACTGTTACACGGGAATAAACAGCAAAAGAAATACAATTTCGAATGACAATAAGTATGCTTACAATGTTATTGTCTTTCTGGATTGTATTTATCACCACAGTAACGGATAAAAGCAACGTTTGGATTATCAAAAGGTCAATGTAATATATTTTCGAGATAAGTCACTTTATTATTCATGCACAGAGTCTTTAAAATTATGGAACGTTTTAAATTCATCTTTCCAGAAATATCAATATGTGGGTCTAATCTCTTACAAAAAGACATTTTATTCAACGTAACGTACTGAGTTAAGAAAATTCAATAATTATAAATTGATTTTGACACCTTTAAAAGAAAACATCAATTATTTAATAAAGTTTGGTGTCTTTTACTCTTTATACAATGGAATATAATGCAATGGGTATAAACTGTTTATTGAAGTCTGATCCCCCCCTCCCTTCTCCGGTCACTCCAATTGGAGTTAGACGGGGGGCACCCGTCAAACCCCACTGGGGTTTATTTGAAATGGTAGTTTGACGGGGTCTCCCGTGAAAACACTGTTGGAGTTTAATGGATATGGAAGATTGACAGGATCTCCCGTCAAAACCCCACGGAAGAAGAAAATCTACAAACACTTTATTTTCTTATTAAAGTACATATTTCTTACAATTATAACTAAAACATGTGTATTTGTAAACATTGAAACAGAAAACAAAACATAATATTTAAATTGCATTTTTTGTAAGATATAGGTAAAATTCTCCCGTCTGGAAAAAACTCCCGTTCGAGAATTGCAATTCTTAACGGGGGAGACAATACCCCGTTGGGATCCCACGGGGGATGACAACTTTATCATCAAATAACTCTACTTTCCAAAAACATTTTAACTCTTTTCTTCAATTATATGTATGTACTCATTGCCTCCTACATTATGCAAAATTTCATTACAATTGTTCAATAAATAAAAAAAATAAGTTTGCAAATAATCTGGATTTGCAAACTTAATCTGGATACTGTTTATGGCTAAACATGTACAAATCCGGTATACAAGGCAAAATATTACGAATAATTAAAAATATGTATGAAAATGTCAAATCATGTGTAAAAGCATGCTCGACATACTCTGAATACTTTAGCTACGCCGTTTGTCTACGGCAAGGGGAGGTAATGTCTCCTATTCTATTTTCATTGTTTGTCGACGACTTAGAACTTTTTTTACAAGATAGTGTCCATTCTGGTTTAAATAAAGAAGATATAATTTCAATTTTACTGTTGTTTGCAGACGATATGGCGATTTTGGGTAAATCACCCGTAGAAATACAATCTCATTTAGACAACCTTTACCTTTATTGTAACTCATGGGGACTTAATGTTAATACAAGCAAAACAAAAACAATGGTTTTGTGGAAAAGGGGTAGAATTCGCCGAGATGAGACATGGACATATAATGGGGAAACTATAGAGGTCGCTGATAATTTTAACTATTTGGGTTCTGTTATTAATTATACTGGTAGTTTTATATTAAACCAGGAGCAGTTAGTAGGTAAAGCCCTTAAGGCTATGAATACTTTGCTTCATAAATGCAAACAGTATGGTCTAAAACCTAGAATATTGTGTCAATTGTTTGATGCCTTTGTTGGCTCTATTTTAAATTATGCATCAGAGATATGGGGTTTTAATAAATTCAAAGATATTGAACGCATCATTTTAAAATTTTGTAAAAGGTTGTTAAATGTTAAAAGCAATACATGTAATGCAACGGTATGTGGTGAATTAGGTAGACACCCACAGTATGTAAATAGATATGTTCGTATTGTAAAAAATTGGCTTAAAGTTATTAATAGTGAAAATATTATCATAAAAATTGTGTATAACCAGGAGATAAATGATTGTGATAAAGGGTATAAAAATTGGGTTTCGAATGTGAAAAAGGTATTAAATGATTATGGATTTTTATATATATTCGAAAATGATAAATGCAAAGTCGTTTTTATGTGAATTAAAATGTAGAATTGTAGATGCCTTTAAACAAAAATGGTTTGGCAATATGAACGATACTTCTGTTTTAGATATGTATAGAATATTCAAAACAACTCTTGAATACGAAACTTACTTAGATTTACTGCCAAAAAGTTTGCGTACATACTTTGTTAAACTAAGGGCTTCTGCCCACCCTTTGAGAATTCAAACTGGAAGATACGCATGTAATAATATTCCCCGTAATGAAAGATATTGTCAATGTTGTGATCAAAGGGACATAGAGGAGGAATTCCACTTTATATGTAAATGTCCATGTTTCCAGCAATTAAGACAAAAATATATAAAAATGGTTTACTATGTGAATCCATCAGTTTAAAGTTCCATACTTTATTGAACTCAACTTGTAAAATTGAAATTATAAAGTTTTGTAAGTATATGAAGGAAGCTCTGGCCGTAAGACATTCTATCACAAATAATATTGCCAGCGAAAACTAAAGTAGTTCCTTACTGCTAGTTAAACGATATATATTACGGTAATGTTAAGTCGTTCTTCTTTGTTAAATATACTTTGTCTCAAATTGTTATATTACATTTTGTATATTGTTTTAACTCATACGTTGTAATATATAGACACGTGACAATATTTTGTAATATATTTTGTGTATTTAGACGATGTACATTTGTATAAGTCTTAATAAACTGTCTGTTCTGTTCTGTATAATTATATTTTCTTGTTTATATTACCGTTTTTGTGTTTCAGTTATTAATATTCATCTCACTTTGTATATGTATTTATGAGATTATCTATTTTGCCAAAAGCATGTTTTGCCGATTATGCGATTATTTTTATTAGTAGTATATGTTTGTATTGTGTTCAATAAATTTATAACATAAAGTGCTGTCGTTTTTATTCTATGCACCATGTGCATTACATGTATATGTTCAATAAATTTAAAACATACAGTGCTGTTATTTTGATTTTGCGATCATTATATTATGTTTGCAGAGTGCATTGTGTTCAATAAATATAAAACATAAAGTGCTGTTATTTTTATTTTAGGCACCATGTGCATTGTGTCCAATAAATATAAAACATGAAGTGTTTTATTTTATGCATCATGTATATGTATTACAATTAAAAATAAAAAGAAAGCATGAATGAACAATAATACAATTTATTTTCAATAAAGAAATAATAAAATGTTGGTCATTTACTTTTAGAAAAGCTATGTTTTACTAGCAACTCGCAAACTATTAATTAGCGGCATGTGCCGCTAAAGGCATTCCAATGTTATAGTAGCGACGTGCAAACAATTAATTAGCGACCCAGGCCTTTAATGGTCAATTAGTAAACTAATTAACTATCTTTTATTTGCCGCGTCGAGTAGTTCATGCTGGATTTTGAAGCAGGTAATTGAATTAATATTATATCAATTAAATAATTATTTGAAATCAGAACTGACATTATTTAGTGCTTCGATTTTTAAACACTGAACAGAACAGAACAGAATAGTTTATTTCGACTTAAGCATATACAGCTCTTCGTCATAAACATACATAAGCAATAACAGCATGCGTTGAATCAAATACAAAACATACATCATTTCGAATAAATATCAATTTAAAGGAATGAAATACAACATGTTTTAGTGAGGATGTCTCATGGATGAGGTTAGTACATAGTGATTACATATTGTAAAAATGTAGTTTATTAACTGCATCACGTATAACATAATTATAAGCATATTGTCCTTGTGAAAAATATATAATTTATCCTACATATATAAGACATTTTCTCGCATTTAAAGCATTTAAAACAAAACATGGCTAGTTTTCTTAGCACTATTTTATTTGAACTATTAAGTAGTTCTATAAACTTGAACATATTTGGGCGAGATCTATAATACTTTGGAATTAATGAATTCCTTACATCAGCATAGTAAGGACATTAAATAACAAAGTGATATTCATCTTCGATATCATTTAGGTTGCATCAAACACATTTTCGTTGATCTCTGACAATGTTCTGGTGTCTACTCGTTTTAATAAATAATTTATGAGACGACAAACGTAATTTAGCAATGATATTCCTATGTTTTCTATTTTCAACAATATCCAGATACGCAGATCTTTCGAACATTGGTTTTAATTCCTTATATAAAATCATTGAACTAGATGATGTTACACTTACATTCCAGTTAGTAATATACTGATCTCGTAAGCTGTTTTAAGAAGCTGTTTTAAAGTAACGGAATTAATTGATCAGAGTTCACGTATTCGGGAAATAGCCATACATCGTTAAAACCGGTTTGGTTGAGAATGTCCCGTACTCTCGATGACCAATTATTTGTGTTATTTTTTCGTTCTATTTCTAGTCTCGTTGATAGTAAAATGTGTTTAAGAATACAAATACTCTGTTTTACAGTATATAATTTCAAAACGTTTTTAACGATCCTGACAAATCTGTCTTAATACAAGGGGAATCGACCAACTTCGGCATATAGCAATAATGAGTTTGTTGACATCTTTACATTTAATATTCTTTTACAAAATTTACGATGAACGCGCTTAATGTTTTCCGCTTTCATAAATCCCTAAACCTCACAGTTATAGTTTAAAATTAATGATACATATGCATTGAATAAATTAAACATGATATTTATAGGTACGTTCATGTCTTTTGTTAGAGAGAACAAAGAATGCATTGCTTTTAAAGCTTTGCCATACAGTGTATTTGTTGCGGCCACAAATGAGCCACCGCTTGACATGACAATTCCAAGGTAATTAAAATTGTTAACAATTTCCATTTCTTGACCGTTATAAGTCCATTTTAACGATTTACTAATTGTGCCTCCTTTCCGGAATACCATGACCTTAGTTTTTTCAATGTTTACTGTTAAATGTGTTTCAGAAAATAAAGCCGCGTCGTCAGCGAATAATAATAAATATATCGATATTTGATCTCGAGTTATTCCGGCGTTTATTCCATTTTGCAAATCGAATTCGATGTCGTTAATAAAGAGAGAAAACAATATGGGCGAGTTTATCTCCCCCTGAAATAGGCCGACGTTACTACTAAATAAGTCTGATAAGCTCCCCATGTGTTTAACCTGTTATTTAACTTCATCGTACATGGATCGAATAAGTGTTAAGAGTTTACCGTCTTTGCCCACATTAATCATCTTACTCCATAATTGGCCGCGATTGATGACGTCATATGCCTTCCGGTAATCAATATAGCAACAATATAGTTTATCTTTATTCTGAAACTGTTTTTCTATAAGGGCATTAAGAATAATTATTGCATTGACCGTGCTACATTTGGTTTAAAGCCGAATTGTGCATCCGTTAGAATGTCATTTGTTTCTGCCCATTGTTTAAGACGTTCATTTAATATGCTTGTAAACAATTTCGCAAAACAACTTATTAAAGTAATTCCTCGATAGTTATTTGGGTCTGATACATCTCCACGTTTATGAATTTGGATTATAATTCCGGATGCCCAACTGCGGGGAAAACGCTTTTTATCAAGTATATAGCTAAACAATAACTCTAACGGCCTGACGATGAAATGGATTGCTTCAGTAAAATATTCATAGATAATATTGTCACTCGAGTATGCTTTATTGTTTTTCAACCGTTTTGTTGCCCTTATAATTTCATCTTTCGATATAGGATTGTCGAGTTCGGGGTATGAGGGTTCTGTATTTAGCCTATTATCAAATTCATGTAAGAAAGTATCGGCGTCAAACGAATTGATATTTACGTCACCTTCGTCCGCTAATTTACTAAAATAATCGTGAAATTCGATTAACGGTATCGTATCTGAGTTTGGTGATGTATTTGTACGTTAAAATAATTTCCAAAACTCACGGGTTGATTTCATTTTCTTAGTGTTTTTATGCTTGCTTTGATCAGTGTTGTATTTTAATTTTTTTTTTTGTCTACATGTATAATAATAATCTTTTTTCGATGCAATCATTTGTTCTCGTGTACGCTCGTTTTTATTTAGATTATACTCGTATATAGCTCTTGTACATAGAGATTGTTTGGTTTTACTTTCTTCGTTAAACCACTTTTGTTTATTTTTATCAGAATCTATAAACAATCTTTACTTTCAAGTTTTATTATGCGCTTAAAATACCGTTCTCCTTTAGAATTTAAGAAGTTCGAAAATTCTCCCACTAGCAAATCCGGATCAGAATTTGAATCAATCTGTGATGATAACATTTGTTCCAGATTATGTACATCGGACGAAACATCACTAAGGAAATCGCATTTTTTCTCGGGTTTCCATTTAAAATAAACAATCGGATTAGTATTACTAGTTGATACAGCGTTATTCGTGCGGAGAGCAAATGTCAGAGGCGCGTGATTCGAGAATTCCGTGAAAGTGTTAACGGTAAAATCTGTAATATCCTTAAAATTGGTGCGCGCAGTTAATAAATAATCAACTAAGCTTTCACCAGTATGTGTATAGCACGTTATTTTACCTATATTTTGATCGTTATGTAAACGTCCGTTCACGATGCGAATAGTAGTCGCTTTACATATATCTAACAGGTAGTCTCCAAATCGATTCGTAATTAGGTCACAGGTTGAGCGTGGGATTAGAGTTTCAGTATCTGGGACAATATCAAAATCGGTATCGCTTATAAACCTATCATTTTCGATGTAATCGGCTTTATTTCCCGTTCGTGAGTTTGTGTCTCCAGTAAAAAATACCTTTCCTTTGGTTTGATAAAAATTTATATCAAATTCAATAGTTTGAAAAATACAATACGTATACAAAGAATGAGCAGGGGAATTTTCAGGTGCAATATTTACAACACATAAATATACATCTGATTAAATACTAAATACTCAATACTTATTTAAGCCAAACAATGCAATCAATGTCATTTTTTACTAATGAAACACCTTTACGAATGGAGTCTTTAATGTAAATCACAATGCCACCACTCGAGCGCTTCGCTCTGCGGTGTTGCAGTCGTCTGTACGAGTGAATAGGTTTGCTATAGCCTTTAAGATCTATGGTAGAGTCTTTATTTGTCAAAGTTTCAGTAAGACATATAATATCGTGGTTGTAAAGAAAAGATGAAAACTTACTATCAGAGCATTTAAACGTAGTTAGTCCTTCCACATTCCATGTGACACATTTAATGACATCCTCACTAACGTCCTTTTCCTTATACACTTGCTTGTCAATATACAGTTTGTCAATTTTAAGATACGCCTCCTTTCCATCGGATCGTGCCTTTTTCATGATGGGTATCAGCCTCCGTCGGACCTCCATAACTTTCCGTGGGTACTGCTCGGATATTTCAAATGGGGTAACTTTTAGTTGTTTTGACTCCTTGCGGACCCTCTCATTGTCGGAGTAATATGCGAATTTCGCAACAGTGGGGCGTACTTTATTCGGCTGGTATCGGCCTATTCTATGTGCCCCGTGGATGTTTATCTCGGTTTGGGCGTTTTGCACGTGAAGCTTTTTCTCAATAAATTCCAGGATTTTTTTTAGCACATTGTTCTTCTTTCTCCTCAGGTATCTGGAAAAATAACAAATTTTCCCGCATACTCCTGCGGTCAGTTATTTCGGCCTGTAATTTATGTTCTTGCAGAATCACTGAATCCTCGCGGCTTTGCAAGTTGCTTGTGGATTTTAGTGTTGAGTCAAATTCACTCTGTTTTTTTGTTAAGTTCTCTATCATGTTCCCACTGAAATCACACGATTTTTCCAACTCCTTTATTCGGGTTTCAAAATTATTCATCCTTTGTTCTTTTTTGTCTATTCTTGAAACACTCAGGTGTTGTAATAACTATAACTAAACTATGTGTGTGTTTTGTTTTCAGCGACACGGAAGGCGCTTCGCCAGATGTACCCACAGCGACGCTGAAGGGCTGTGTGTTCCATTGGAAGCAGCGCGTCTATCGGAAGGTGGTGAACGAAGGCCTCGCAACGGCATATGCGGCAAAGGGCGATAAGTTCCTCTTCTTGAGGAAACTGATGTCCTTGCCGTATTTGCAGTGCGAGCACATCGTTCAGGACTGCCTTCGAACAGTTGAAGTCGCAGGCTGAAGAGGTATATACATTTGTTTTTATTATTATCCCCACGCTTTTCGGAGAAAAAGTGGGGATATTGTGGTTATCTCCGTTTTCCGTCCGTCCGTCTCCTCCTACACTATAAGCGCTAGAACCGCGAAACGTACACACATAGTAGCTATCAGCGTATGTGCGACCCTGCACTATTTGGAATTTTGATCTGACCCCTGGGTCAAAAGTTATGGGAGTTGGGGTGGGGCCGAGTCAGAGATTTTTACTCATTTTTTTAGGTTATTTTACTATAATTTCTTCATTTCTACACAGTTTGTCTTCAAATTGATACTGAACCACTCTTATGACAAAACGGTCAATCTCAACTATGCATGGCCCCATTAGCAATCCTGGGGCGCCCCGCCCACATAGGCCACGCCCCTCCAAAATTGCCTTTTTCTTCATTTCTACACCGATTCACTTCAAATTGATACTGAACCTCTCTTATGTAAATACAGTCAATCTCAGCTATGCATGGCCCCATTACCAACCCTGGGGCAACCCCCCCACATAGGCCACGCCCACATAGGCCACGCCCACCCAAAATTGCATGGCCCATTACCAACGCTGGGGCGCCCCGCCTACATAGGCCACGCCCACCCAAAATTGCATTTTTTTATAATTTCTTCATTTCTACACTGATTCACTTCAAATTGATACTGAACCTCTTTTATGACAATACAGTCATTCTTAACTATGCATGGCCCCATTACCAACCCTGGGGCGCCCCGCCCAAATAGGCCACGCCCATCCAAATTGCCTTTTACGATAATTTCTTCATTTCTACACCGATTTACTTCAAATTGATACTGAACCTCTCTTATGACAATACGGTCAATCTCAACTATGTATGGCCCCATTACCAATCCTGTGGCGCCCCGCCCACATAGGCCACGCCCACCCAAAATTGACTTTTACTATCATTTCTTCATTTCTACACCGATTCACTTCTAATTGATACTGAACTTCTCTTATGACAATACGGTCAATCTCAACTATGCATGGCCCCATTACCAACCCTGGGGCTCCCCTGGGTCAAACATGCGGTGTTGGGATACGCGTCGGCCTCTGCCGCGCCATTTTTAGTCATAAAAAATATTATCGTTTAAGTTATCCCGATAACAATTCACAAACAACATCATATTTATATAATTGTATCATATATTAAAATAAATTATTTAAATATACTAAATCTAAAAAAAAAGTTTAGTGTTTAAGAGGCTGTTTCATTGTTTGTATATATTTGTGAACAAAATGTTAAATAAATCTTAAAATTAAATATATTTTGTGAAATCTGAAGAAACAAACGTGAAGTGTACTATGTGTTTAAGAGTCTGTATATAAGTATATATGTATATATTTGTGTAAAAAATGTTAAATAAATCTTAAAATTAAATATATCTTGTGTAATCTGATAACAAAATCGTGTAGTGTACTACATTTGCTATGTGTATAAGAGGCTGTTTTATTGTATGTATATATGTGTACAAATGTTAAATAAATCTTAAAATGAAATATATCTTGTGGCATGATAATGTTTTATTTCATTTATGTATTCCATATCAATATTGTTAATGTATTATATATTATCTATATGACAACTTTAAAATAAATCTTAAACTTAAATACATTTTATCAAATTATTATATTTCAAAATAAATCTTAAATTATGAAAACTCGCATGTAGAATGCGCTTACACCACAAGTGCGACGAAACACAACGTTTGCCTCCCAGAAGACTTGGTATTGAACTAAAGGAACTTGATTATAACATGACATGTACTGTGCAATTTGGAGAACTTAACATTGAACATGTTGACAAAAAAATCTTATTTCTTATGTCTTCGTATGTACTAATTTTTAAACGGCGTACCGACGGCAATACAATATTTAATGTTAGGCATTATTCAATGCATTCAAAGTATTTACTAAATGATTACTTATAACACAATCCTTTTTAAGGGTACTTAAAAAATAAGTATCTAAGCATTACACGTAATATTAACTTTTTCAAAAATAATATCAATATAGTATTATCTCTAGTAATATGAGTTCGCAAAATTTTTAAAACAAATTTTGGAATGCATTATAAAGAAGTGAAACTCCAGCTGCTGGAGCAGTATTGAATTTTCATTAAAAACAATTACCCTTCGCAGGGTAGATATTCAGTCGATATGTCATTTTAAACTGTCAACTATGTATACTTCTTTGTTTCTGAAGCAATCGATTAGTATGTTTTCCTGTGTCAAACAATAACAATAACTGTTATAATGATTATTATACAATAGAAGTAATATATACTTCAAAACAATCTGGTAAATGATGTAATGGAAGTTATGCAAGATATTTGTTAAGCATGGGGCAGCACATCCAACACCCCATAGCAGTATCGTAAGCGAAAATTTCTGTACTGAAAAGTATGATCATCAAGCAAATGTTACAAATAAACATCATCAGCCGCATATTATTCATTGTGCAAAAGATTGTTATTTACTTAGCAGTGTAAAGCAGACGAAATCGCACGTGCACACCAAAAGACAATGGTAATAATACGCATAAAGAACTGAAAAACAAATCACTAAAGTTCCTCTTATTAAAGGCCTATAGCTCTTACATGTCCGAGTGATCATAGCAAAGCTTGTATAAAACCCATCGAAGAACGATAATGCAAATTTATGTCCGCGTGCACTACCGCAGTATGATGATACACATTTAGTATACGTTTCTTGAAATGTCATGCTGCAGTTATTCACAAACAGCTCCGGACGAATGGACGGACAACACCAAAAACAATATCCCATCGCTATTGGCGGGAAATAAAAAAACAAATAATAGAAAAGTAAATTACACTTCAATAAAGACGTGTGAACAAAACAAGTTACGTTTCATTGTTATTCAACACAATCGAACATCAGACCATTACAGTAATTGACGAGATAAACACCTTTAAACAAAACAAACATAAAGGCACATTGCCTTATGTAAGCATCGATATTTTTAAGTTAAAGCCTATACAACGTCAGTCGTAACAATTGCTAGGGATATATACCACCACCACCACCACCACTTTTAGCTGAAAATTGGTGGTCCCAAAATTTGTTTTCCATAAAAATCATAATTGTAATTGAACATTATTAAAGCACAATAAAGAATATCAACATCTTAAACTATTATGTAGTGATACTGAACACTTAAATTCAGAGGTTAAAGAGGCGCAATACTTTTGTTGTACCTTTCACTTTATTTAATAGTGTCCATTTTTCTGTGGCGATACACTGACCTTTGGTGATTGAAGGTGTTTCCACATAGATACACGTTGTCACATACTTTGTGTTTAAGGCGATGCTCTGCTAAGTATCGCTTTGCCTTAAAAAGTTGTCTATATGTTTCACATTTGAAACTTGCTGTGTGTATTTTACGGCTGCATCGACTTTTGAATGAACCTGAGCAATTTGTACAGTGATATGTTTTACATTCTGTCATATGAGTTAAAACATGGTCATTTTAATCAGTTGTATAATAAACTCCTTTTGCACGCACTTCACAAACGTGACGATTGCATCCTACTTTAGTGATGAACATGTTGTCTCAATGTTCGCAGTTATAACTTGCACCCAAGCTTGTGGACTATTTTTTTCCACAAACCTTACAATCAAACGTCGATTTGAAGCTTGCTTTGTCGTTTTAAGTTGTGTTTAAATGTAAATCTCATTTTTACAAACTATACATTCCAAAGGTTCCTTTGATATTGTGCTCACAACCTGTTCTGCCGCAAACACGATCAAACAGTCTGTGTTTGCTTATACTGATCCTGGATCACATATAAGTAAAATCGGATCTTCGTCCACCGGCAGAAATGACTCCGTCGTTACTCCGCTTGCAGCCGCGAACAATGCATCTGACTCCATAATTGCCTCGCATGCAGATTCAGGTACACTGCTAAGAAACGGTGACTCGGACTTTTCATCCTAGCTCGAGTCGCCAGTTTGGCAAAACCCAAAGATGCAGTGCAAATCCTTCTCAAAAATAAAATATAATAATTTCAGTGTGCATGCCCATGTTTGCTATTATTAATTCTGAATACATTTTTTAAATGGTCGGTTTCGTTTTGTTTTCGAGTTATTGCGTCGGGAATCATTGTGTGTATATTGAAAAATTCTATTAAAGTGGCTGCATTGAACATATATACACTCAAAAAAATGTATATCCCCGAAATTACCAGACAGACATTTTATTTGACTTGCACAATGTACATCGTCAATATTGCATATGGTTGGTATTTATATTTGTCAACCTGTATATTCGCAGAAAAACAAGTGTCAAAAAACATGAATATATATATATATATATATATATATATATATATATATATATATATATACTAAGCAAATGCATATTGAGATACAGAGGATGAACAATTGGTAAATTACGTTATACGATTTAACAATACGATTTACCAATAGCAATATGTACCAACTTTTTTTTTTACTTCTAACTGTTGTTAACCTAACTCGCGGCAACAATCATTCTTTGTTTGTACACAAGATGCGTTATAAGTAACTGATATAATAATAAAACCGCACCATTTAGTTTTTGAAATTCTACGGCGGCAGCCTCAGGCTCAGAGTGTCATTGGTATCTGAAACAAAAACATATCTGTAAGTTGGAGAGCACATATGTCAGATCAAGGCTCGCGCTTAAAATACCATTTGTTGTCACCGTTCGTTTACATGCCAGCGTAAGCAAGCTATTTACTGACGGTAACTTACAGAATAAATATTGAACTCTATAGTTGGCGAAGCCTAATATGCATACTAGGGATATTAAATTTTTGTACAAAGATCAAGCATTAGAAAAGGTTAAATCATTTACATACTTAGGAATTGTATCCACTACAGGAGGATCTTTTTCAAATACCTTTTAATAACTTGCAGGTCAAGCCTCAAAGGCTGTTTTTAAGCTTAACTCATATTTAATAAATTATCCAACAATTTCAATACATACCAAATTACAGTTGTTTTATCAGCTTGTTTTACCAATTTTAAATTATGGGTCAGAAATATAGGGCTTAACTGAGTAAATTTCAATTGAACAGGTTCACTTTTTAAATTTTTGCAAAAAAATACTTGCCGTGAAAATTCGGACACATAATAATTTTGTATATGGGGAACTTGGAAGAACATCCTTGATTACTAAAAGAGCCATTCATGTAATACGGTATTGGTTGAAAATTATTCAGTTAGAAGATCACAAGTATGTAAAGTGTTTATAGCCACATGTGTGAGAATTTAATAAATAAACCAAATAAACATTCTTGGGCAAAATCTGTTTGTAATCTGTTGTAGGCATTAGGCTTTCAATATGCATGGCTAAACCAAGGTGAAGGTGATGAAAAGTGCGTTTTATCCTTGTTAAAGTCTAGATTAAATGATACATTTATCCTAGATTGGATGTCAGAACTAAATGATTCTTCAAGAGCAAAAAATTACAGGCAGTTTTGTAAATTTGAATTGCAACCTTACTTAAAAAAAGGTTATAATAAATAAGATTAGATCTGATCTTTGTAGTTTAAGGGTTTCATCCCATAGACTAGATATCGAAGCAGGCAGATGTCATAAACCTGAAGCCATACCGTTTTCAAGATAGAAAATGGCAACATTTCAATGTTCCGGAGGATGAATATCATTTTATTATAATATTCCTTATATGATAACCTTAGGAAATTGTATATGAATCAGTGATTTTTTTTTGCTCAAAATTACCGCCGATTTTCGGCTGCTCTTCAATCGCAAAATTCCACATTTTTTCCCCAAAATCTAACCAAAATTTTCCAATAAAACACCCAATTTCCAAAAAAAAATTAAGAAAGAAATCTCTTATGACTTAATATGATTTCTTAACTCTAGATCTCAACTTTATTTTTTAAACATCATACAATATATATATATATATATATATATATATATATATATATATATATATATATATATCTTTAATTCAATTTAAAATCCTTTTTGATGATAAATAATTCCCAAATTGGCTACTTATTGATTTAAAAGAATCCAAATTAGACCATACTTTTTTTCCAAAAATGGCTAGAAAACCCCCTGAACATGCACTTAAAGGCGATATAAATTCTGTTACTTATAATCATATTTATAATGCTTTTTTTTTTCCAATTTCATGGTTTATCGCGTTTTTTCCCAATTTCACGATTTATCGCGCTTATATTATCAATTCAAATGGCACAGGCTGTAACAAATAAAAGCAAAAAAATCACTGCTGAATAAATATTGTTGGAAAAGACCAAACATGATAAAATGTATTGAATTAATGCAATCGGATAATACAAGTACCAACAGAAACTTAGCTATGTATGTACAAAAAGCAAACCTGTGTAAATAGTATTATGATTAATTGTATATGTAATTCATTACTCAAAACTGACTTCTCGCTCTCTTGTAGACTCGCCTTTGCTGTTATTGATGTAATCGTTATAGCATTAATTGTTAAATTTGATGCTAAATGTTGTAAAAAAATTGTCTTGTCCTAGACCTTGCCTGTATTGAATCCTTACTTAACAACTTATGAAATTCAATACTGATCACATGTCATGCCTTTATATATGTTACTATGTTTTGATCATGTATACTCATGGACTGTATGTCTATTGTATATATTGAATAAACCATAAACCATAAACCATAACCCATACACGCTGATTCGCCGAGTAAGATTATCTTTGAATACACGTACGCTTAAATCAGAAATACAGTCAGTCCTATTCACAAAAATACGCTGCAAATCATTATTTCTGCGCATACTATTCAAACAAAACATTAGGAAGTGACACCTATCGTACATGTTATAAGCATGGACTTGGTTATTAGTATTTAGTTATGTTCAATCACGTGTTAAGTATCATGCAGAATAAGATTGCCAACAGCGTGTTTGCAAGGGATGTCGTACCAGTGCATGCATTTGCTTAATGTGGGCTTCGCTTGATGCTCAAAATTGGTAATGCACAGTCATTTACTTATGCAAAACTACTGCCCCTGACATTTTCTTTTTTTAACTGAAACCGATCTTTAAGTCAAAACATGTTTTGCAGATACTGATTTGTATCACATAAAACCTTAAATAACATGTTATAATTACTAGCTAAGTTTTTCAAATGCTAAAATATTGTTAGAATTGAAATAAGAAATGACCAATAATCATTAAATAATTGATATTTAAAAGGAATTATCAGTCGGGGTTTTTAATAGACCGACTCCATCCGAGAGGTTACCTGTGAAGGTATAATCATACATTGGATAGAGATACACGTGCTTCGTACAAACAGAAAGTTGACAGATTTTCAATATTTTTGACAATGTAAATGGTCTGTCCTCGTTTTAAACCATGTCTGCCATTATTTCATACATCTTATGTAATCAATGCGATCAGATGATTGAATTATACACGCAAAAAAGATTTAAAAATAATAAAACTCATATTCAATAGCGGGACATCCCTCGAGTGTGTCGCTTATATATAATTAATCACTAACGAAGCAGAGAAAATAAACATATAACTACAAAGCAGCATTGTTCTAACGTTCCGTGCAATACTTACTTTGAATGATCCGTGTCCCTTTTTAACAATAAATTGCTGTTTTGTAGATGACCATCCACACAAAACCTTGTTTTTATCCGAGAAAGACCGGTACCGCATCCAAGAGGGGTACTGATATAGCGTTTTCATCCGAGAGGGGGCCCGATATGGTTATACACCGTGAGTATCTGACGCGGTTGAGAACACACAAAAAAATTGGTATCGCGAATACCGTATTATTTTTCATATGTTTTCTTATTAAATTACTTAATATAAAAAATCAATTTTCAAGCTTTCGAACAATGGTTACTTCTTAAATATTTAATTAAAAATGGTATTAATTTGGTGATCTAAAATTGAAGATCGCGTCTAGCAGCCGCTTAAATCGACCGCGGCTGCTAGTAATAGTTTTGATTTTAACTCGGAGCAATAACTTGAATAGTTCAAATAAACAATTGAAAATAACACAGAAAAAGACGTCAATCTATAAGCTTTTTAATGAATGATATTTGTCATATTTCTGACTAAAAATGACAAAGTAATAATATATTTTACAGTGAAGACGACGATATTTTTACCCGAAAATCAGCCGCAGTTGGAAGGCAAAAACTAACTACTTTGCCAAGATTTCTCGAAAATTCTTAAGTCAAATTATTAAATTTAAGCTGGTAAAAACGAGCTTAAGTTGATTGCTTAAATTTATCCGATTTCACGAACAAAATTACGGGATTAACTTAATAGCTTAAGTACGTTATTTTAAAACAAGTACTTAACGGGCTTGTCGTGAATATTATATGAGATTTTAGACGTAACGTTGATTGGCGGTTGCCGCGAATTAGCGCATTATTATTATTATTATTTGACGTCATATATATTTGTATTGTTGTTGACGGGCAGTTGAATTAAAGGATCGAACCTGAACAGTCGTGTTTTGCATATCAACTCAAAGTACACCATTATATCTTCGTGAAATTGGTGCCGTGAACAAACAGTAAAATGCCGACGACAATAGAGAAGTTACTAGGCCAGCGGCTAGGTTTGAAAAATATTATTGACCGTTTCGTCAGTAAAATAGAAGAAGCGAGCGATGAAGACGATGCCATTCAGTTTCAAGCGCTTATCGAGAAATTAGAAGAAAAAGTGGCATGACTGCTAGTCCACAATGATAAAATTCTCTCGCTCACCGACGCCGACGCTGCGCCAGAGGAGATGGTCGAGACAGAAGAGTAAACCTTCGACGTAGAGGTCAAACTACGAAGATACAAGCAGCGTCTACAGCGGCCTAACATTGGCATCACAGAGGCCGCCGATTTATTATCGCATGCATCCGGTTCCAGTAGTCAGCAGGCATCCGGTCCACTACCACCAAACAACCAACGCAGGGTGAACACCAATTCGTCAAACAACAGCGGCCAGTCAGCGCCCGAGATAAGTACATCTAGTACTCATAAATTGCCAAAATTAACACTTCCACGATTTGACGGTGATATATTACAATGGCAATCGTTCTGGGATTCATTCGAATCGTCAATCCATTGCAATGTCAACTTGACTGATGTGCAGAAATTCAATTATTTGAAAGCACAGTTGGAGGGTACAGCCGCCATGACTATTGAAGGATTTGCACTCACGAATGCAAATTACACGCGCGCAGTCGAATTGTTACGTGAAAGGTATGGTCAACATTGCAAAATTGTTCATGCAACCATGCAAGCGTTATTGATATTGCCATCACCAACTTCCACAGTCGCGAGTTTGAGAGGGTTTTACGACCGCATGGAAACGTATATCCGGGGTCTTGAGTCGCTAGGACAACATCAAGATATGTACGGTAGCCTATTGGTGCCAGTTGTATTGGAAAAATTGCCGATGGCTATACGTAAAAATCTCGCCCGCGTAAACGAGAATAATGACTGGTTTTTGCAAGATCTGCGACGAGCGATTAACAAGGAAATCAACATTCTCGAGATCGGCACCGGAAGTTCCTATGCGTTGCCGGAAGTTAGCGACTACAACTCAACATCATTGTTTCATGCAAGTGCGAATGGTAAGAAGACTTCATACACTCCTAGCAACAAGTTTGGCAAAAGGAATACGCAAAATTATTCTAGAACATGTGCATTTTGTGATCAAGAACATTTAAGTTGTGAATGTAAAAACTTTCCTGACACTGCTGCCCGAATGAATGTTGTGAAACGGAAACAGCTTTGTTTTAACTGCTTGGGTAAACACCGAATCACAGAATGCAAGTCAAACGGACGCTGTCAAAACTGCCACCGGAAGCATCACACTTCTATCTGTAAGGAGCTACAAAGAAAACCGGAAGTTGAATCGCCGCAACCGGAAGCCGCCGTATTCTTCTCGTCTACAAAGAGGTCGAACGCAGACGTTATATTAAAGACCGTCATTGCCCCTGTTTCATCGTCTCACACTACAACGGATGCCGCCATATTAGTCGACGAAAGCGCACAGCGATCCTTTATCACCAGAAAGCTTGCTGACGATCTTCAACTAGAGAGTGATGGAATAGAAACACTTAGCCTGACGGGATTCGGAGGAAGTAATAACAGAAGTTTACAGCAACTAGAACGCACGACAGTGTACATAGTTTCGAAGAGAAAGAAGATACCTGTAAGTGTACTCATCGTCCCCACTATTGCGGCTCCCATCAGATGCGGATATCTTAGATCGACTGCGGAACTTCCATACCTGCGGGGATTGAAGTTGGCTCATTCCGTTACAGGTGACACGTTATTTGACATTTCATTACTCGTTGGAGCTTACCACTATTGGGATATTGTCGAAGATCACGTTGTTCGAGGGAACGGGCCGACTGCCGTCAAGTCTAAGATTGGTTATTTACTGTCCGGTCCGATGCCCTCCACGACTCATGCGTCAGCTGATAAGCACATCTTGAACGTACTTGCATCGCGCGCCCCAGAACACAGCATATTAGAACGTTTCTGGAGTCCTGAGAACATGGGTATCTCACCTTGTGAACCTGACCGGAAGTCTGTCGAGTACCTACAGCAATACCAAGCGACAGCTATTGAGTACGACAACGGAAGGTACCATGCCAAACTACCATGGAAGCAAGACCACCCTGCTCCACCAACAAACCACAACATAGCCTTGAAGAGAACTGTTGGGGCTATTCAGAGGTTGCGCAATGAACCGGAAGTGCCTCGGGCACATTGTGACATCATAGCAGAGCAGGAAAGACGTGGCTTCATCGAGCGGGTACCACTTGGTCAAGAGTCAGCTGAACATTTGCACTACATCCCTCATCACCCAGTGGAAAAAGAATCATCAACGACACCCATACGCATCGTCTACGATTGTAGCTGCCGTCAGTCACGTGATTCACCAAGCTTGAACGACTGCCTGAAATCAACGCCACCGGCATTGAACGAGCTTACGTCGATTCTTACAATCGTCACAGAAATCTAGGCTGTACTTAACGATCGGCCATTGACGTATGCATCAACAGATCTAAACGACTCCGCGCATATCACGCCGTCGCAGCTATTATACGGTCGCCGAGTTACAACGCTGCCACACGATGACGTCACATTCGATGCCGGGAATACTGTCGCTGCAGCCGATCATGCTACATTTAACCGCATGGCAAGGCGACGTGAGCTGCTCATAAAACAGTTATACAGACGCTGGAAGACTGAATACCTTACGTCACTCCGCGAGCACCACCGGGTGTCTGGTTCCAACACGCAGACGATCAACACCGGGGACGTGGTGCAGATCCATGATGATGGCCCGAGATGTCGATGGAAACTTGCCGTGGTCGTCGATGTTGTTGCCGAAAGGGATGGGCATGTTTGCGAGGCGAAAGCGCGAATCAGTAACGGATTGTATACCATAAGGCCAATAGCGAAACTTTATCCACCGGAAGTGATAAGTGCCAATAAAAACTGATGGACAATCATGATATTGTTGTGATGGACTGTTTTTAAATATTTAAGCATTTTGTTAATATGCTTATCGTATTCGTATGCTAATGTGAAAACTTTGTTTTATCGTTTTGCGGCCCCCAGTATGTCGTGAATATTATATGAGATTTTAGACGTAACGTTGATGGCGGTTGCCGCGAATTAGCGCATTATTATTATTATTATTTGACGTCATATATATTTGTATTGTTGTTGACGGGCAGTTGAATTAAAGGATCGAACCTGAACAGTCGTGTTTTGCATATCAACTCAAAGTACACCATTATACCTTCGTGAAAAGGCTTAAGTCTGTTATTGCAACTTAAATATGGCGGAGATACGGCGTCGTATTCGTCAGTTGCGAAGAGTTGTCAGGGTATAGCGAGTTTTTCAAGATAGGTTGAATCCGCTTGAAGTCCTGTCGGACGAAGAGGTTTTTCGGCGGTATCGTTTCCGAAGTAGAACAATAATTGACATTGTTGAAGTGCTGTTCCCCTTCTTAGAGAGGCCGACGAAGCGCTCGTCACCTCTCCAACCACTTTTGAGCGTTTTGGTAACGCTGTATTTTTTGGCATCGGGAGCCTACTATGTGGTGATAGGGGACGTGCATGGAGTTTCAGGGCCCTCTATATGCAGATCCATCAATTGCGTTGATAATCTGCTGGCGCGAATGGGCGTACATCGGATAAAATTTCCAAGAGTTCTTGGCGACACGAAGGCAAAGTTTTATTCGATTGCAGGTATGTTATGATAGCTATCATTCTTTTCCTACTTAAAATGTTCTGCATAAAATATTGGTGATCTTTAACCTTCATTTTGCTTGTTATTTTCGAGACTAAGGGCAATCAACAGTTGTCCACCATTCAGGTAGGTATCGGGTAAAAAGTAAACAAACCAAACGCAAACAAGTTCTGCATCTCAGATCTCTGAAATCGTAATATGTACTGTTAATTTTTACGTATACAGTTATTTTTCATTGACTGGTATACTTATAGCTCTAATTTGTGTACATTAGTATATTAATGCTGTATTGCCATATAATTTCGCGACCCAGAACTTTTCATCAGTAAAAGATTAGCTGCAATATAGCAACACTGATAACAGCTATTAAAACTGTGCCTGTTGCATTATTCAATTGATGCCCAACATTTATTACGTTTCTTTAAGGTATTTCATTGATTCAAACACCTCATTAATGTGGGTTTATTTTAAATATTGATTGATATTCTTCTGTCACTGTCACACTTGACTGTCAGTTTCTGGAAACATTTGTTTTAACAGCAATTTCATACCAGTTAAGATATATTCTATTCTGTCATTTTTTTTATTTACTGAAGAAAATACCAGGAACCAGAATAAACAATGTAAACACAACATAGAAAAATATCAGTTTTTGTCTTTATTGTTAAAACAGACAAATATCAATTTTATGTGGCACACATTTCCCTTTAAACAACCGAAAAGCATAAATTAAATTGTTTTTGTTTTGTTTTTGAACGTTCTATGTTAATTTACTGGGTTTTCCAAATGTTATTGGTTTCATAGACTGCACCCATGTGAAAGTTCTGGTACCAAGAGAATATGAAGCTGACTACGTAAATCGCAAAGGGGGCAATATACAGTTTTTTTAGTCTCGGCCAATCTTGTACACAAGCAGGAGTTAACCACTGTCCGAAACCTGGCCACCTCGTATATCTGAAAATAAACCAAGCACATTTCCAGAATGGTTGAGGGTGTGCCATCTGAAAAATCAGTTACATTCAAATCAAATGAGTTGGGGCAAAATGCTTTAGTATTGATTATTTCAAATCAAAACATCAAAATTATGTGTGTTTCCGAGCCTTTTTAACACCAACAAACTGCCACTTTCCTGCGGAAGCAAGGTGCCTGGAAACCATGTTTTTACATTGGTAACTTACCAAGTACTAAACAGCAATGGAGAAAATTGGGGGTCAAAGGATTAGATTTTTTGTAATAGTTCAATGTCCGTACGCCCTTTCAAATTTCCAACAGAAATACTGACCGGAGCCAGCATTATACCTGTTTTCAAATTGCATTAATTCTACTTCCTGTATGCAGCTATAGTTACAATACCGATGTTTGGGTAACTTACAAACATCCAAGAAAAATCACCACAACTCAAACCTGACATTCATTATAATTTAGACACTCAAAATGGTGCTTACTTGAGCATTGTTCTCTTTATTTTGAAATTTGACCGGGGCCAATGCGCATTGGTGGCTAAAAAGTGTGGTGTGCAGCCTTAAGGGCCAGCATAGTCTTAGAAACTGCTGAAAATGACTTGTTTTCTTAAAATTTGGACAAAAACAAGCAAATATAATACATTTGTAACCAATTCTGAAGGCTTGTCTGTTATTTATAAAGCGTTTAATCCAACCCCTGTTTCCTTTTTTTTCTGTGCTATTTTCTGGGTTACTGTAGAGGTGATGGTAATAAAAAAGCTACCTCACAGAAACATATTGCAACAATAAAATGAAGTATTAATCAAATTGAAATGATAAATGGTAGTGCAGGTGACTAGGTAAGCCTCTAAACCATAACTTTATCAAAGAAGCAACACAAAAGAACACAGTTTTGGGCCAATAAATACTTTATGTTGCTATTTTTTTTACATCTCTGCCTATAAATGCACATGTTTTTGCTAAAAATAATAAAAATATAAATTAAGTGCATGCTTAGCATGAACTTAAAAGGCAAGTTAGGCAGTTTGACCTTTAATCTGTTGTAAAAACAACATATTAAAGTCCCCAGTGTACTAATCCCTTAAACAAACACATGCAAGGGAGGTAACCCAATCATAGCATAAATAACTGGGGCTGACATATTGAGGAAATACCCCTGTGATAACACTCACTAACAACTGCCTAAAAATTGACACCTGACATAAATAAAATAAATCCAAAGATAAAAATAGTAAAGAAAATGTAAAAAACACTTAAATTTACGTGTGTGGTACAAGCTATATATATTGTTTCTATATACATATGAAATTAAAAAAATGGAATAAAAATGCTTACCTGTAAAAAAGTTTTGAACGTTTTAAAACACCTGGGGACTAATGTCCTAGCATGCACTTTTTTAAACGGGCTTTTGTCCTAGGGGCTTTTGTCCTAGGGGCTTTTGTCCTAGAGGCTAATGTCCTAGAGGGCTTATGGTCGAACCCCTAAAAAAACACATGCAAGGGAGGTAACCCAATCATAGCATAAATAACTGGGGCTGACATATTGAGGAAATACCCAAGTGATAACACTAACAACTGCCTAAAAATTGACACCTGACATAAATATTAGCCCAAATATCTTGGAAACAGATTATTAAAACTTCTAGTAAGCTCAGATCATTGTAAAAAGGCATACAATTAAGCGAGGCATTTACCAGAGTCACTTCTTCACAATAACTTCTTATTTACATATAAATAACATCAGTTGAATTGCGCACAATGGCCAAAAGTAATTCAAGGCGCAGTTATAGATTAAATAAAGCACGCAAGGCATTTTGGCTTAGACCAGGAAACACATTCCGACAAACAGGCCAAAATTTACCGAGCCCCACTGAAGATATCGCTGTTCCGTCAGTACCTGCAACAGAGCGTCTTTCTGCTGAAGAGGCTGTTGACGTACTTCACGCTTCTTCTTCAGGGACTACCTTGCCTTACAAGCTACGACCAAAAGCTGAAATGAAAGACATTCCAGACTGCACTAGTGTTGATGAGAATGTCATTGTCAATATGCAGTGCTTAAGAAACATTATACAACAGGTACATCAGCAAAACTGCAAGAATTCACTGGTTTCCGTAAGTGTTGTGCACCGACGTGGACTTGCTATTTCTATTTGTGCGGAATGCAGGGGCTGCCATTATAAGTTAACACCAATGGAGCTATCAAATACAATTAAGAAACCTAGGGGACAAGGTGCTGGTGTCCTAAATGAAATGATTTTTGCTGCCAGTGATGAAATCCAAAATGGGGATGGCTGATGTGTCACTGGTGTTGTCATGCTTGAACATCAAGCCTCCAAGTGACTCACTTATGCAAAAGAAAATGAACTTGATGTCTGACAAGGCAACAACAGTCAACGAAGACGAAATGTGTAATAACCAGCATTATGTCAGTCGCATTTTAACACTGTCAGGTAAAGACCACTCTGCTGATGTTCAGTTTGACACATCGTTTTCATGCAGACCGCAAGGTGGTGCAGAAAAAGCAAAGCAGAGTTTTGCTCCTCTCATCGAGCACAATACGTCAAAGAAATTTGTCCTGGCAGCATCAATGTCCAGCAAATTTTGCAAGCGACGCGTTTAGAATATTCGATCAGTGACGACAGACGCAAGCAGTCAAGTGGCGAAAGCCCTGAGAGACTACAATACAGAGAATTAAACAAACATGAAACATTGCCATTGCTTTATTCACAAACTCAGAACTTTGGAGAAAAAAAATCAGGAATATCAACTTAAATTCAAAACTTAAGGCGGGGCAAAACAAGGCAATTTTCTTCAAATCACTTGCAAGTGGAATTCGTACCCGTGCCCGCATGGAGCTGACAAACCTTAAATCCATAAGAAGTAATGAGGCCGAGTTCATTGAGCGTAGCACAAAAGCTCTTGAAAACATAGTTCCCTGTTTCGCGGACTCACATGTTGCATGCTCTAAGCAATCGACTGTCTGCCAACATCATCTTGTGCACTATGGAAAGAACAGTGTTGAACATCTACCCTATGGACAACACCTATCCCTGTCAAAAGACGATCAAACTACTCTTATAGATGCCATAATGAACACGTTCAACACAGAAACTTTAAGATCAGTTAAAGAACTTTACAGCACAAATCAATGCGAAATCATGCACTCGACAATTTTCAATTACGCTCCAAAGTTTACGTGCTGGACGCGAAACTTCTCAGGACTATGCCACTCAGCAACACATTCGCGAACACTGGATCGAGGACCGGCTTCATTGATACTAGCAAGGGCTATTGGCATTAATGTAAAGAAAAACTCACAAATGTACATGAATTTGAATCGAATCGACCAAAAAAGCCAGTATCATTCCAGGCGAAAGAAGTCGCAAGCATACAAACAATCTCGATACTTCCTACGGAAAAGAGTATCAAATCGACCGCTGTTACAGGAGTCCCTGTACTCGTGTGAGCCGTCCACTTCAAGCCAGGACCATTCATATGGCATTAAATACTAAATGTGTTATAAAATGCCTTTGCATTTGCCGGGAACAATGTTAACAAGATGTTTATGTGCCAGAGAACAATGTTAACAAGATTGTAATGTGCAATAGGTCCAAAACAGTACTAAATGCTGCAGAACGGCCATTTTGACTCATTATTTTGATTGTATTCTTATATTGTTTGCTGTATTTTTGACGGTATATGAAAATAAAGTTGTTCTTCACCACTGAATAGTAAATTTTCCAACCCGGCTACAAATTTAACACATACTTTTATACAGAGCTGTTCGAGAATTGCAGATATCGGTAAACATGATTCCGAATTACCTCCCTTGATTTACAATCAGTATTGGGCATAAAATGGTGTTATGGGGCAAGCACTCTGTAAAGAAACAAAACCTTAGGGATGAATAATTCAGCAAAATCATATTTCATCTGTGTTTGATCATTTTCATAATTTGATGTTTTACCTTAATATACAGTTTTTTTAGTCTCGGCCAATCTTGTACACAAGCAGGAGTTAATCACTGTCCGAAAGCTGATCACCTCGCATATCTGAAAATAAACCAAGCACATTTCCAGAATGGTTGAGGGTTTTCCATCTGAAAAAATCAGTAACATTCAAATTAAATGAGTTGGGGCAAAATGCTTTAGTATTGATTATTTCAAATCAAAACATCAAAATTATGTGTGTTTCCGAGCCTTTTTCAGACAGTTTCAACAACAAACTGCCACTTTCCTGCGGAAGCAAGGTGCCAGGAAACCATGTTTTTACATTGGTAACTTACCAAGTACTAAACAGCAATGGAGAAAATTGGGGGTCAAAGGATTAGATTTTTTGTAATAGTTCAATGTCCGCACGCCCTTTCAAATTTCCAACAGAAATACTGACCGGAGCCAGCATTACACCTGTTTTCGAATTGCATTAATTCTACTTCCTTTATGCAGCTATAGTTACAAGGTTACTATATACTAAAATATTTTAGAGTGCAATGCTGTACTCTCTAAAAACATGAACATCATTTAAAAGAAGACACAATTCTCTGTAGGGGCACTTGCCATGGCTTTATTTTAGAATGTTTCTTTGTGCATGTGGTGGGGAAAACATTGATGTTTAACAGAAATTCACTCTTTTGCTTGAAGGTTGGAGACTACATGAGGCTTTGACAGATGGCGGGAAACCCATCTCAACTGGTACGAAGCCGGTAAATAGATGGCCATAAAACAGTGACCGCTGATTCGCGTCGAGTTCTTTCTTGCATAATGTATGACCCCCCTTTTTTATTGTTTGAATCATTGCGGCTTGGAATGCTCTTTAAGAAAAGGTATGGTTATGGGGATGTCTATGCGCAAAAGTTTGACTTTATTTTTTGTTAAAGTTATTGCTTTCACATTGAATTTGTGTAGGAAATCTTATAGTATATTACGACCACAATACCTATGTTAAGGTAACTTACAAACATCCAAGAAAAATCACCACAACTCAAAGCTGAAATTCATTATTATTTAGACACTTAAAATGGTGCTTACTTGAGCATTGTTCTCTTATTTTTGAAATTTTACCCGAGGCCAATGCGCATTGGTGGCTAAAAAGTGTGGTGTGCAGCCAAAGGCTACCATTCACTCAATGTACAGGTAAATTATGTGAAATGTGTTTATTGTTTTGAAACATCAAACATTCACTTTTTATTGCATTCTTTTAGAGTCTATGCTTTCAAATATAATGGAAAACTTATCATTTGGCTATGCAAAATAACTGTGCAAAATGTGCTTAATAAACACATTATTTTTTCCATTTAATTTTACATAATGAGGGTACTTCTGCAGTGCCATGTTACTATGGATTTTGTAAAGTTTGTAGATGGCCCAGTTTGAATCGCATAAGAAAATGTGTGAATAACAACATTTTGAACACAGACGCGAACTTCTGTATGATTCTACAATTGCTGCTTTCAGATGGTGTGCGAGTCTGGCTATCGTTTTCTGAACGTGGTGGCAAAGTGGCCAGGAAGTGTGCATGATGCCAGGATATTTAGAAATTCCTTTCTTTGTCAGCATTTACAACCATTTATTTTCGTCAGCACGAAAGTTAGTCCTTTTTAAAAAATGACTATTTCGTCAGCACTTAAATTCGTCCATTTCTGGTTTTCAAAAAAAAGCGTCCGATTTGTTTGTAATGTTTGTTATACATGTAATACGCGGTTGCGAAAAAAATCGCGCTGGGGAAAGAGGGGTGACACTTGATAGTCACTTGCAGGAGGTGGGCCTTGTTGTGTTTTAAACAACGAAGCCAATTGCTTGTTAGTCTTTTTCCATTACAATCACGATCAAACTTATAATAATCTTACCTTTATCGGCGCCAATTAGAGAAGGTGCGAACATTATGGGTTATAATTAGCGTGTGATAAATAAAACAAAATTAACACTTGTGCATTTTTCATGAGTATGGGATTAAGTCTGAATGACCTTAGTTTCATAAAAAATTTGTAAATGCAGTCATCAAACTTGTTCTATTATACGAAAGAGGATCTAGTTCGTTAAGTGGTTGTTTTTTTCTGAATAAAACGCTGCATTTATTGATAAACAACAGTATTAAATCTATAAAAAATGTTTTTATTATAAAAAAACAAAGGTATGGGTTTTTATGTATATGTACAAAAATAGTAGATGCAGTTAAAACCAAACAACCAAACACAAATCTATATGTTCTTTATTAATTTGTAATAAAAGCGCATTATATATTTCAGTCAGGTTTTGATCACACATCGTCATATTTTAATTGCGTTTAATAGTATTGTCTTTAATCCGGATTCGCCGCGGGTTGGCTGTGTAATCTGCAACACCCCTGACAAACACAATACACACAATGGGTATTAAAGTTGTTAACAATTAGCGCTAATCAACACTATTTTACCTAAACGAAGTCGACGCGTTCGATACAGCCTTATTGCATTCGCGTTTTACAGGAAATGTTAGTTGTCGGTACACTGTATAATGTACACCCCTTTGTGTCAAAACCGGATTTAACTTGAGTGTGAATAGTCGACTGTTTCATGTTCTTTGATTCAATACAATCCGGGTATCTGTACTATAAGTACACCAGTCCACAAACAAGGTGCGCGCTTCCGCATATGGGCATTCCGACGTTCAAAAAATTGACCTACGGTTTAGCGTTCATGCCGTCGAACGCATTTAGCAATAAAACTCGTTTTTTCACTATTTCTTTACTTGCAAAATTACTAGTGGCTTATAACTTACCTTGCAATTAATTTTTACTCGCATTTTGCGAGTGTTAATTTCGATCCCTGTGTATATGCGTCGATTACGCTGGATTTAAATGCCTCATGCCTACGGTAATTCAGTCTTATTTGTTTCAAATATGGGACATGATTGTTCGTTAGAATCTTGAATACGTCCATCGGTCGAAGGACGAAAAAAGCGAAAATTAATGTCTGACGAATAATAATGGTTTCACAGTATTTTAATTGACCTTGACAGAGTTTCTTAATAACCACACTGTCCATTCATTCAGCCGTTCTTTAATGCACCTTCATATTTTTTCATATTTTAACGGTCATGTACTAAGAAGCTGCCTTTGTTTATTACCAAAAAGAGAAAAAAAGGTTCTTGAGAATGTTGCTTATATACACTAAATACCGAATCCTTAATTAATAATGCTTAATTGCGTATCATATGCAATTTGTTTGATGTAATTTAACATTGATGTATTTCCATATCTCCTGCAGGAACTCTTCATGGATGTATTTTGGGTGACAGTGGGTACCCCAGTAGACGTTATCTGATGACCCCTTACTTACAAACAAGGAACAGGGCACAGGAAAGGTAATTAAACCCCAAAATCAATCACTTGTTTGTGAGAAATTACACATTTCTTGAATTTTCTTTTGTGAGTGTGCATATCGAGATACTCATGTGCATGTAATTCATAAATATTTTACTACTTCTACGATTGTCCAGCGCCCGCGAATGTTGTCTTTGGGACAAATATATGTTATTACTAAAATAAATATTTTGCAGAATAATATTAACAAAAAAGATTGTGTATTAAGAAATCAAAGTTAAGAAATCATTACTTCTTTACCAATATGACCCCAACCTATACACAAGAGCAGACAACTGTATCAAGATCATTTTATAAATTACCCCACCCCACATTATACCCCCCTCTCAACCCCCACCCCCCAAAAAAAGTGTTTATTTTTTTTATTTTTTAAAGATCATCTAATAAATGACCCACCCCACATTATACCCCCTCTCAACCCTCCTACCCCCCCCCCCTCAAAAAAAAAATAATAATATTTTGTTTTCCTTTTATTTTTGAAAGATCGTCTAATTAATTATTGAATATGAACAATTTACCCATGATGGCTTACGTTATACTGTCAAGCACACGAATAGTCGAGAACGCTGTCCTCCAACAGCTCCTGTTCGTATACAAAATTTTCGTACACTTATTTTTTTTTCTTAAGGTTCATGTAGAGGCTTCATTTTGAAAAATGTGGGACCCCTAGCATTGAACTCAAATTTGACTAAAGGAAGAGTGCCACATTGAAAATGTATACATATATGCTTTAAAGGATGTTTTTCCTTCAAACTGCTACCAATTTTGTACATCAACGTATCATAACATCCACAAAATCAATCAAAATACAAAGCGATTTTAACACTAAAATAAACATTATTTTCAAAAATCTGAATCATGTTTATTCCACGTATTTCGGCGGAAAATTATATAACTAGTGAATAATATCGACATTGACGAGGGCAAGTTACGCTTAAATAGTAAAAAAAGTTTACATATCTAGAAATATCAAAACTCGAACACATGTCATTTCATCACCATGGGGGAGGCCATTTTTAAATCAATAAAATAGAAAGAAACATGCTAAAAACTCACTCATCGCCTAATTGACATTCCAAACGGTTGACGATGACAAATGCATTGGATTGTAATCTTTCCGTTGATGTTTGCAAACTGCACGATCAGACCTCATAAACACTCAAAAGAATAACTATGTAAGAAGCATTTCACCAATGTTTACAATCGTTGTCGAATCACACGACATATATTATTGCGCATAAAATAGTACGCTTACAGACTGATAGAAAGATCGATACGTAACTCTGTTCAATACATCACGGTATACTATTCTATAGATAATATATAATAATACATCGCTTTAACAATCTAAAAGTAGAAATAATTCTTTTAAACGGAGTTTTTAATAACGAAAGTGAAAACAACGGAAGTTGGATGGATAGTCTGTGAGATGCACTTCGGCTCCAGAAAAACAATACAAATAAACTAAAAAAGACGTGTGGGGGACAATTTTCAGCTGGATAATATTTGTAATAAGGTAAGTGATGATATCTCTACGTGGTCATTTCTATTATTTAGTGCGATCTCTTGCTGATTAATGTTAAAAGTTGTTTTACTAGTTGCCACCCAACTGTCAAAATAAGTATTGTGTTTTCTCAGGTATGTGTATACACATACCCGTTTTTCTCACCACTGCACGTGGTTTCGACCGATTTGTTTTGCACGTTTTTCTACGGATCACAGCGATGGCCACGCTTTCAAAATGGGTAGAAGGAATAGAAATATAAAATCAATCGTTTGCCAATTTCTTTTTATTCCTTTACAATTTTAAATGTCGTCTGCAATCTATTTCAATTTGAGATGGTTTAAAATTTGAAATTTGGTTGAGATGTAAATAACACAATTGTTAAGCCTTTGAAATAGAATTGTGACTCTTATTATCCACCATACCTGGATTTTTAAAAAGTAGTTACGTTTTAGTTATTTTTAGAACTTTGTTTAGGATATTTATCCAAAAAAGGCAGTTGAATAAAAACTCATTTGTTGTTTTATGACAATAATTTTCTGTGAAATGTTGCTAACTTGACCTTGTATATGTATATAGCTTTGTATTTATTCCACTTAAGGTAGTGCATATCCTTCCTAACTTTAGATTGAGATTTTGTAAATTAGTGTAAAAATATATTGGTTTTAAACCAAAATATGAATAAAGCACACAAATATTGACTGTCAAAAATGTGTTTATGTTATTCTATCCGTCTTTAGCTTTAAAATGATATATAGTTTGACCATATTGTACCACATTCAATAAAGAAAAACCAAAGCGAAGTTTTAATGAATTTTATCCCCCCCATGAACCTTAACAACATTTTAAAAATATGTGTACGAAACAAATATGGGTACGAAAATTTTGTGTACGAAAACAATGTCGGAAGGAAAACAATTGAATACGAAAATTTTGGGTAGGAAAATATTATGCAGAAATAAAATATATGTACGAAGAAAAATTTGGTTATGAAAAAACAAAAAAAAAATGGGTAGGAAAAAAAATTGGGTAGGAACAATATTTGGTACGAAAAAACATTTGTTTACGAACATGTTGCAGTAGGAATGATGGGGTACCTGTAAGTATACCAGGGTACCCCCAAAAGTATCATTTGAAAATCTGTGTACGGTGAAGTAAACTTCAAAGTACCCAGGGTACGGGGAAGTAGTACCGGTAGGAAACTTGACCCATTTAGCCTAAGTACCAGTTCATAGATTGTTAGAGATTGTCCCGAACCTCTCGATAAAATTGGAAGAGGACCGGATCCATGCTTTACCTTTACCTTTATCAAGATAATCAACGAGGTATGCCGATTGAGAAAATTTAGCTAACTCAATCGGACTGGCTCGGATTTTTTCATAGGTCACCATTGTGAAGAATTTTTTCATGGTATGGTAACTTAGATGAGCTGTTTCGCTGAAGCAGCATCGTCAAAAATCATATCATGCAATTATTATAATAACATTTAATGTTATTTCTGATACAACCGATCATTACTGAGGACCAGGGTTATTGTGGAGCAGGCATTTGGCGTTTTGAAACGTCGATTTGCTTGCTTGGCGTATGGCCTGCGTTGCCACCCTGGAAGATGCTGTAGCATTATCATTGCTACTGTATTCTTACACAATTATAGACTTGACAGTGGTGACATCTTGGAACCCAATAAGGATATGGATGTAAATCAACCCCCCAACATTGCTCATCAAGAAAAAACAATGGAATTCAATACAGGGATATATTTGCAGAACGTTATTTTTCTTAAAAGTTTTCCTTGCATGTATATACATATGTGTCGCGTTCTGAAAAAACTGGGCATAATGCATGTACATTAAGTGTTGTCCCAGATTAGCCTGTGCAGTCGGCAGGAACGACACTTTCCGCTTTGATGATATTTTTTGTTAAAATGAAGTCTCTTCTAAGCAAACATCCAATTTAGGCGGAAAGAGTTGTCCCTGATTAGCTGCCTGTGTCGACTGCACAAGCTAATCTGGGACAACATTATGCCCAGTTATCCCAGAACGCAACTCATATACAGACAAGAAATGTTTATGAAACAGGTATGCCCCCCCCCCCCCTAAATGCTATAATATCAACACAGCTATATGAAATAAATGTTAAATACATATTGCTTTCTATGAAAAACATAACAAATAACAATTAATTTAACCCTTTCTCACTTGGAAGCAAAGTGAAAATTGCTATGAGCAAACAGCATAAATCCAGAACAGCCTGCAAGTAACACGCTGTCTGTTCAGGTTTTATGCTGTTTGCTGCTCGTCCGTATCTTTGGGTTGGAAGTGTGGTCCTTAAAAGTTGAATTTATTAAGAAAAGTCTTTAATTTAATTTAACTTTCTAAGGACTTCAAATCCGTCAAAATACGTATCTCAGTGATAAAGGGTTAAACAAACAATGTCAAGATATTATGGCAAGAAATTTTCTATTTGTTTCAATATTAGTGTTTTGTTGAGTTCATGTATTTCCTTTTCTTGGACAATTTTATTTTCATAGTAAAACTGCTTTGACTCCCAGGCTCTAATCTCGCTGGTAATTCGCCGGCTTTCAAGATCGTACAACTCTTCCTCCACATCAACCTTCCGTGTCTTCATTGATTTCTTGCCTGCATAATAATAAAACACAATAAAATGAATAACCTGTTTGGATTCCAAGATGTCGCCACAGTCAAGTCCATAATTGTGTAATGACATGTATATAGTAGCAATGATAATGCTACCTTTTTTGAGCTTACTTGATTTCTCAGGTGAGCTTTTTTGATCGGTCTTTGTCCGTCGTCTGTCCTTCCGTCCATCTATCGTCCACATTTGGTTTGAAAACACTCTAGAGGCCACATTTTTGTCCGATCTTCATGAAACTTGGTCAGAAGATTTGTCCGAATGACACTTTGATCGATTTTGAAACTGGGTCATGCTGGAACAAAAACTAGGTCAGTAGGTCAAAAATAAGAAAAAACTTTTAAACACTGTAGAAGTCACATTTCATTCACAATCTTCATGAAACTTTGTCAAAATGTTTGTCTTAATGACATGTTTGTTGAAAAACATGGCTGCCAGGGGTGAGGGTTGGCGCATTTTACTTATATTTATATAGTAAAAAAAGCTTGTGAACACTGTAGAAGTCACAATTTTTGCCCAATCATCATGAAACTTGGTAAAAACATTGGTTTAATTAATATCTCAGATGAGGTCGAAGATGGTCCCGATTGGTCTAAAAACATGATCGCCAGGGGAGTGGGACAGTTTTTATTATATGAGTATAGAAAAACCTTGTGAACTCTCTAGAAGTGATATCGCGAAACTTAGTCAAGACTTTGGTTTTATTGATATCTCAGACAAGTTGGAAAAGGTCTCAGTTCGGTGCAAAAAAAAAAACACACTTTTTAGCTCACCTGATTGCTCAGGTGAGGTTGTGGGGTTGGTCGTTGTCCGTCGTATGTCCGTCCGTCCACATTTCTTTTTTTTTAACACTCTTGCATTCACATTTCCCGAGCATTCTTAATCGAAGCTATATGGCTACAAGATCTGAGTCCAGTTTGATAATGAGCAAAATCGCATAATAAATGCCAGAATGATTGCCCTTAGATTGTCAATTAAGATACTTGACCAAGATGTTTTTCTTGGTGATATCAAGGAAAAGTATGACATTGGTTCATATGGGGTCAAAATCTTGGTCACAAGGTTCAAATTTTACAAAAACCTTGTAATCACAAGTAGAATTAGCATTACTTGCAAATGTTTGCATTGCCAAAAACAACATGCAAATTGACAGAAGTCAATCAGAAT
The DNA here is from genome assembly GCF_020536995.1 of Dreissena polymorpha. Lineage (NCBI taxonomy): Eukaryota > Metazoa > Mollusca > Bivalvia > Myida > Dreissenidae > Dreissena > Dreissena polymorpha. The sequence goes on along the minus strand of NC_068361.1, from coordinate 91,634,269 downwards.
TAATAATATGCTCACACTGCAAAAGTAAACAGAAGAGAACCAATCTAATATGCTCTAGAGGTATTGAATTTTCGACTAAGCAATGAACAAGGCCTTGTTAAAAAAGGGTTAGCGAACTAGGGCCATCTTGGCCCTCTTGTTTTTAAACAAGTTCTGTTTTGATTATGGTGATTTCTTATGAAAAGCGTGTTAACAATTACTTAACATTAAATAATACGTGTATTGTTTTAATTAGTATTTAAGTGGCTTATAATAACCCCAGTTTTTCTCTGGTGTCACTCCTGTTGAAACATCTGACTCCAAGAGTATCTCGTATCTGTTAGAAAATTATTGATATTGAAAGAAACATATTTCTACAATGAATAAACCATATTTAATGTTATTATTCCACAGAAATAAAATAAGGGAAATTAACAAAGTGTTATATTTTGCACAGTTGTCCATGTTTTACGAAACTACATCACACTAACTTGCCTTTATTACAACGGAAGATAGACAAAGTTTATCCAGCTTTGTGAACTTACAGTTCATTCCCGTTCGATATGCAACTGGAACATGGCTACGTGGTGACAGCTGCAGGTGGGGAGCATTTCTGCACGCTGCAGGTGGCTGTTGAAGAGGATGGTTGACCCTCTTTAGGCGGCCTGTTCTCCTTCTCGAATGTGCCTACATAATCACACAGTGATTCATAAGATTAAAACAAGCAACTGTTATAAGTTATTATTACTAAAATTCTTCACAATCAAGCCAGTTTTCTTAGCTTGTATATAAATGGAATACAAATCCAGTGATCGCTGGTTCTATCCTCGATTATTGCCAGGCCCGATTTATACCAAGCCATACATTCTCGCTCGCTCTGGCATCATAACCCAGTAGACAATTTACTGACTGAATTACATTTGCTGGGTACACAGGAACATATGATGTAAATGATGCCCGATTGTACAATAATTTACATGTATAAACATTTAACAAAAAAATCACACAAACGCTATGCAAATTACTTACTTTCCACACCCCCGGTATTCCTTCCAGTTGGTGTGGATTTCGATCGCAAAGAATACCGGCCACGATCTCTTCTTCAATGGAGAAGTGCACCCTTCCATGGCCAGTTGATCTGGAATCGTCGACTTTACTTCGCACTCAAATGAGATCTCATTTTGATGCGCAATCAAATAAATATTTAATTGTAGTGTAATTGCGTTTCATTCATTTAAATTGACGTTATTAGCTTTTTAGCATAATCGGGCATTCCATGCTTCGAGAGAAACTCCACCGGTCCTGTATGGTGACCGCCAGCCGAACTCTGTACCGCGAGTCCGAATGAATGAGGCGATTCCGACATTAGGCTGCATTATGTGTGGAATCAGTGCGTGTCCCAGCACTCTAAACTATGTTTACTTAGCCTGTACTAAGGAATACTGTAATCAATTGTGAATGATCAATCTACTTTTTTACTTTTTTTTTAACTATGATGTGATCTTATGCGGTATGTGTGTGTGTGAGGGGGGGGGTGCATATAACCCAGAGAAAACACCAACTGCCACCAACAAAAATCACATTTTCAGGGAGCGGGAATCGAGCCATTTATTTTGAAAATTTGAAAGGGGCTTTGGCAAATGAAAAAAAAAATATAATGCAAGCGTATATATCCACGGTTTAAACTGGGTATATTTCATATGAAATGTTTGAGGCATTTTGACATACAAAACATTTCATGAATTGGTTTTTGTTTGTTTGGCCCTTTTCTTGGTGTTTACCGAATTTCTCTTGTTGTCTTTTACTACATGTGGTTCTCCAACGAATATGTATTCGCTTAGCGCATTTATTAAATATTTGAAATTAAAATTGGAATTGTTAGCTCCACTGGCCAAACGCCAGCGGGGCTTATGTCATGGTCCTGTGTCCGTCGTGTGTGCGTCCGTGCGTGCGTGCGTCCGTGCGTCCGTGCGTTAACTTTTTCTTTAAACATCTTCTTCTCCTAAACTACTGGTCCAAATCTGATGAAATTTCTCAGGAATGTTCCTGTGGTGAACCACTTTCTAATGTGTTCAAATTATGCCCCTGGGGTCAAATTTGACCCTGCCCCGGGGGGTCAACAAATTGAAAATTTGCTTATATAAGGCCTATTTTGTGCAAACTTTATAAATCTTCTTGTTCATAACCATTAGGCCTAGAGCTACCAAATTTGGTATGTATTGACATCTTATAGTCCTCTACCAAGTTTGTTCAAATTTTGCCCCTGGGGTCAAATTTGACCCTGTCCCAGGGGGTCAAAAATTGAAAATTTGCTTATGTAAGGCCTATTTTGTGCAAACTTTAAAAATCTTCTAGTCCGTAACCATTGAGCCTAGGGCTACTAAATTTGCTATGTAGTGACATCTTATAGTCCTCTACCAAGTTTTGTTCAAATTATTCCCCTGGGGTCAAATTTTACCATGTCCCGGGGGGTCAAACATTGAAAATTTGGATATATAAGGCCTGTTTTGTGCAAACTTTAAAAATCTTCTTGTCCATAACCGTATGGCATAGGGCTACCAACATTGGTATGTAGTGACATCTTATTTTCCTTTACCAAGTGTGTTCAAATTTTGCCCCTGGGGTCAAATTTGACCCTGACCCGGGGGGGTTAAAAAATTGAAAATTTGCTTATATAAGGCCTATTTTGTGCAAAATTAAAAAATCTTCTTGTCCATAACCATTGGGCCTAGGGCTACCAAATTTGCTTTGTAGTGACATCATATAGTCCTCTACCAAGTTTGTTCAAATTATGCCCCTGGGGTCAAAGTTGACCCTGCCCCGGGGGGTTAAAATATTGAAAATTTGCTTATATAAGGCCTATTTTGTGCAAAATTTAAAAATCTTCTTGTCCATAACCATTGGGACTTGGGCTACCAAATTTTGTATGTAGTGACATCTTATAGTACTCTATCAAGTGTGTTCAAATTATGCCCCTGGGGTTAAATTTGACCCTGCCACGGGGGGTCAAAAAAAATTGAACATTTGCTTATATAAGGCCTACTTTGTGAAAACTTTAAAAATCTTCTTGACCATAACCATTGGGCCAAGGGCTACCAAATTTGGTATGTAGTGACATCGTATAGACCTCTACCAAGTTTGTTCAAATTATGCCCCTGGGGTCAAATTTGACTTTGCCCCGGGGGTGAAAAATTGAAAATTCGCTTAAATAAGGCCTATTTTGTGCAAACTTAAAAAATCTTCTTGTCCATAACCATTGGGCCTAGGGCTACCAAATTTGGTATGTAGTGACATCTAATAGTCCTCTACCAAGTTTGTTCACATTATGCCCCCGGGGTCAAATTTGACCCTGCCCTGGGGTGGCCAAAAAATCGAAAATTTGCTTATATAAGGCCTATTTTGTGCAAACTTTAAAAATCTTCTTGTCCATAACTGTATGGCATAGGGCTACCAAATTTGGTATGTAATGACATCTTATAGTCCTCTACCAAGTTTGTTCAAATTAAACGCCTGGGATCAAATTTGACCGTTCCCCATGGGTCACAAAATTGAACATATGCTTATATTGGGCCCATTTTGTGCAAACTATAAAAATCTTCTTGTCCATAACCATTGGGCCTATTTCTACCAAATTTGGTAGGTAGTGACATCTAATAGTTCTCTACTAAGTTTGTTCAAATTATGCCCTTAGGAACAAATTGGACCTTGCCCTAGAGGTCACAAAAATGAACATTTGCTTAAATAAGGCCTATTTTGTGCAAACTTTAAAAATCTTCTTGTTCTTAATTAAAGAGCCTAGGGCTACGAAATTTGGTATGTAGTGATATCTAATAGTCCTCTACCAAATTTGTTCAAATTATTTCCCTGGGCTCAAATTTGACCCGGCCCCGGGGGTCACAAAACTGAACATATGACGTTTACCAGTGGAGATTACTGCGGTCGTTTGGCTGTGACCAACAACAACATCAACATCTTGTAAACATGAGATAAAACCCTGTCATTTAGTGCCATTTTAGGTCAGATGGTGACTGCTTACAAAGGCATTGAAGTAAGAACATGTGTTATGAATGTTTTTCTTATAAACTGAAAAAAGTCGGGTTTTATTTAAATATGTCGAAAGTGACCATATATCCGGATGAAAATATTTTGGATGACATGTTGATTTCATGTCTTTTTTGTAGTGTTAAAACCAGTTTAATTATATATTATTAATTTTAAAAACACAACTTCCATGAACATAATTATTTCAAGGAAAGTCAATATATGATACTGCACGGTAAACTCAAACATTGTATCCAAGAGAAGGTGTTGAAATTAATGAAGTGCAATGTTCTTAACTATCGTATATGCTGCTTTTTAATAACTAATGATTCATTTTTCCATTTGTGAATCGTGACTGATCATGAATTGTTGTAATTATTGTCAATTGCTCAACAATCCATATATATTTCTGACCATTTTATAAGTTTCTTAATATAAGTTATGAATTGGTCAAAGAAGTCAAATGTATTACTTAATTAAATACATGTATAAATATAAAAAAATAATCTTAAGATTATCATAATATTCTCAGGCCTGTTGGTCTTATGGATGTGTGGGTTGATGAGCAATTTCTCCTTTTATTACAATTATTTCTACCCTACCTGATCATTTCTTTCATATTCCATTTTAATTCAATTGACGTCTGCAACCTCTTTCAAATTGGGAAAGTCCAAAATGTGTTGTTTGGTAAAGGGTGACGGCATTTTGATTCCTATGGGTTTTGTGAATCTGTTTCAAATCAAATGCGTAGATTTGATCTTCAGCATATAAAAATATGTGAAATAGAAAGAACGAAAATATCTTTTGGAGAGATAAATGTACCTACGTTATAAGCAAAGGACCTGTGCAACAATTCCCAGGCTTTTTTGTCTGTTTAGTTAACACGGTAGCAACTTTTTCCATATATAAAAATACTCACCCTTCCAACTTTAAGCGCCCAGATTTTTAAAGTTTGCCAAAAAAGGGTCTTATATAAGCACATTTTCGATTTTTGACCCCCCAGGGCAGGGTCAAATTTGACCTCAGGGGCATAATTTGAACAAACTTGGTAGAGTAATATAAGATGTCACTACATACCAATGTTGGTAGCCCTTGGCCCAATGGTTATGGACAAGAAGATTTTTAAAGTTTTCACAAAATATGCCTTATATAAGCAAATGTTCAATTTTTTGACCCCCCGGGGCAGGGTCAAATTTGACCCCAGGGGCATAATTTGAATATAATTTATAGAGGACTATAAGTTGTCACTACATAGCAAATTTGTTAGCCCTAGGCCCAATGGTTATGGACAAGAATATTTTTAAAGTTTGCACAAAATAGGCCTAATATAAGCAAAATTTCAATTTTTTGACCCCCCGGGGCAAAGTCAAATTTGACCCCAGGGGCATAATTTGAACAAACTTGGTAGAATACTATAAGATGTCACTACATACCAAATTTAGTAGCCCTTGGCCGAATGGTTATGGACAAGAAGATTTTTAAAGTTTTCGCAAAGAAGGCCTTATATAAGCAAATGTTCAATTTTTTTACCCACCGGGGCAGGGTCAAATTTGACCCCAGGGGCATAATTTGAACATAATTGATAGAGGACCATAAGTTGTCACTACATAGCAAATTTGGTAGCCCTAGACCCAATGGTTATGGACAAGAATATTTTTAAAGTTTGTACAAAATAGGCCTTATATAAGCAAATTTTCAATTTTTTAACCCCCCGGGGCAGAGTCAAATTTGACCCCAGGGGCATAATTTGAACACACTTGTTAGAGGACAATATGATGTCACTACATACCAAATTTGGTAGCCCTATGCCATTCGGCTATGGACAAGAAGATTTTTAAAGTTTGCACAAAACAGGCCTTATATAAGCAAATTTTCAATGTTTTGACCCCCCGGGGCGGGGTAAAATTTAATCCCCGGGGAATAATTTGAACAAACTTGGTAGAGGACGATAAGGTGTCACTGCATAGCAAATTTGGTAGCCCTAGGCCCAATGGTTACGGACAAGAAGATTTTTAAAGTTTGCACAAAATAGGCCTTATATAACTTATAAGCAAATTTTCAATTTTTTGACCCCCTGGGGCAGGGTCAAATTTGACCCCAGGGGCATAATTTGAACAAACTTGGTAGAGGTATAAGATGTCAATACATACCAAATTTTTAAACCATAGGCCTAATGGTTATGGACAAGAAGATTTATAAAGTTTGCACAAAATAGGCCTTATTTAAGCAAATTTTCAATTTTTTGACCCCCGGGGCAGGGTCAAATTTGACCCCAGGGGCATAATTTGCACAAATTTGAAAGAAGTTCACCACAGGAACATTCCTGAGAAATTTCATCAGATTTGGACCGGTAGTTTAGGAGAAGAAGATGTTTAAAGAAAAAGTTAACGCACGGACGCACGCACGGACGCACGCACGGACGCACACACGAAGGACACAGGACCATGACATAAGCCCCGCTGGCCTTTGGCCAGTGGAGCTAAAAATTCCAATTTTAATTTCAAATATTTAATAAATGCGCTAAGCGAATACATATTCGTTGGGGAACCACATGTAGTAAAAGACAACAAGAGAAATTCGGTAAACACCAAGAAAAGGGCCAAACAAACAAAAACCAATTCATGAAATGTTTTGTATGTCAAAATGCCTCAAACATTTCATGTGAAATATACCCAGTTTAAACCGTGGAGATAAACGCTTGCATTATATTATTATTTTCATTTGCCAAAACCCCTTTAAAATTTTCAAAATAAATGGCTCGATTCCCGCTCCCTGAAAATGTGGTTTCTGTTGGTGGCAGTTGGTGTTTTCTCTGGGTTATATGCACCCCCCCCCCCCTCACACACACACATACCGCATAAGATCACATCATAGTTAAAAAAAATAGTAAAAAAAGTAGATTGATCATTCACAATTGATCACAGTATTCCTTAGTCTAGGCTAAGTAGATCTAGTTTAGAGTGCTGGGACACGCACTGATTCCACACATAATGCAGCCTCATGTCGGAATCGCCTCATTCATTCGGACTCGCGGTACAGAGTTCGGCTGGCGGTCACCATACAGGACCGGTGGAGTTTCTCTCAAAGCATAGAATGCCCGATTATTCTTAAAAGCTAATAACGTCATTTAAATGAATGAAACGCAATTACACTACAATTAAATATCTATTTGATTGCGCATCAAAATGAGATCTGAGGAACTTAACATTGAACATGTTGAAAAAAAAAATTCTTATTTCTTATGTCTTTGTATGTACTAATTTTTAAACGGCGTACCGACGGCAATACAATATTTAATGTTAGGCATTATACAATGCATTTAAAGTATTTACTAAATGATTGCTTGAAACACAAACCTTTTTAAAGGTTCTTTAAAAATAAGTATCTAAGCATTACACGTTATATTAACTTTTTTTTAAATAATATCAATATAGTATTATCTCTAGTAGTATGAGTTCGCAAAATTTTTAAAACATTTTGGAATGTATGCCTTCGCAGAGATATTCAGTCGATATGTAATTTTAAACTGTCAACTATGTATACTTCTTTGTTTATGAAGCAATCGATTAATATGTTGTCCTGTGTCAAGCAATAACAATAACTGTTATATTGATGAATATACAATAGAAGTAATATATACTTCAATACAATCTGGTTAATGATGTAATGGAAGTTATGCAAGATATTTGTTAAGCATGGGGCAGCAAATCCAACGCCCCATAGCAGTATCTTAAGCGAAAATTTCTGTTCTGAAAAGTATGATCATCAAGCAAATGCTACAAATAAACATCATCATCCGCATATTATTCATTGTGCAAAAGATTGTTATTTACTTAGCAGTGTAAAGCAGACGAAATCGCACGTGCACACCAAAAGACAATGGTAATAATACGCATATAAAACTGAAAAACAATTCACTGAAGTTCTTCTAATTAAAGGCCTATAGCTCTTACATGTCCGAGTCATCATAGCAAAACTTGTATACAACCCAGTGAAGAACGATAATGCAAATTAATGTCCGCGTGCACTACCGCAGTATGATGATACACATTTAGTATATGTTTCTTGAAATGTCATGCTGCAGATATTCACAAACAGCTCCGGAAGAATGGACGGACAACACCAAAAACAATATCCCATCGCTATTGGCGGGGAATAAAAAAACAGATAATAGAAAAGTAAATTACACTCCAATAAAGACGTGTTAACAAAACAAGTTTCGTTTCATTTTTATTCAACACAATCGAACATCAGACCATTACAGTAATTGACGAGATAAACACCTTTAAACAAAACAAACATTAAGGCACATGGCCTTATGTAAGCATCGATATTTTTAAGTTAAAGCCTATAAAACGTCAGTCGTAACAATTGATAGGAATATATATACCACCACCACTTTTAGCTGCAAATTGGTGGTCCCAAAATTTGTTTTCCATAAAAATCATAATTGTAATATAACATAATTAAAGAACAATAAAGAATATCAACATCTTAACCTATTATGTAGTGATACTGAACACTTAAATTCAGAGGTTAAAGAGGCGCAATACTTTTGTGTACCTTTCACTTTATTTCATAGTGTCCTTTTTTCTGTGGCGATACACTGACCTTTGGTGATTGAAGGTGTTTCCACATTGATACACGTTGTCACATACTTTGTGTTAAAGGCGATGCTCTGCTTAGTATCGCTTTGCCTTAAAAAGTTGTCTATATGTTTCACATTTGAAACTTGCTGTATGTATTTTACGGCTGCATCGACTTTTGAATGAACCTTAGCAATTTGTACGGTGATATGTTTTACATTATGTCATATGAGTTAAAACATGGTCATTTTAATCAGTTGTATAATTAACTCCTTTTGCACGCACTTCACAAACGTGACGATTGCATCCTACTTTAGTGATGAACATGCTGTCTCAATGTTCGCAGTTATAACTTGCACCCGAGCTTGTGGACTATTTTTTTCCACAAACCTTACAATCAAACTGTCGATTTGAAGCTTGCTTTGTCGTTTTAAGTTGTGTTAAAGTGTAAATCTCATTTTTACAAACTATACATTCCAAAGGTTCCTTTGATATTGTGATCACAACCTGTTCTGCCGCAGACAAGATCGAACAGTCCGCGTTTGCTTATACTGATCCTGGATCACATATAAGAAAAAATCGGATCTTCGTCCACCGGCAGAAATGACTCCGTCGTTACTCCGCTTGCAGCCGCGAACAATGCATCTGACTCCATAATTGCCTCGCATGCAGATTCAGGTACACTGCTTAGTAACAATGACTTGGACTTTTCATCCTAGCTCGAGTCGCCAGTTTGGCAAAACCCAAAGATTCAGTGCCAATCCTTCTAAAAAAAAATATAATAATTCAGTGTGCATGCCTATGTCTGCTATATTAATTCTGAATACATTTTTTAAATGGTCGGTTTCGTTTTGTTTTCGAGTGATTGCGTCGGGAATCATTGAGTGTATATTGAAAAATTCTATTAAAGTGGCTGAATTGAACATATATACACTCAAAATAAGTATATCACCGAAATTACCAGACAGACAGACATTTTATTTGACTTGCGCAATGTACATCTTCAACATTGTATGTGGTTGGTATTTATATATGTCAACCTGTATATTCGCAGAAAAAAACGTGTCAAAAACATGAATATATATATATATATATACAAAACAAATGCATATTGAGGTACAGAGGATGAACAATTGGTAAATTACGTTATACGATTTAACAATACGAATTACCACTAGCAATATGTACCAACTTTTTTTTTACTTCTTAACTGTTGTTAACCTAACTCACGGCAACAATCATTCTTTGTTTTTACACAAGATGCGTTATAAGTAACTGATAAAATAAAAAACCGCACAATTTAGTTTTTGAATTTCTACGGCGGCAGCCTCAGGCTCAGAGTGTCATTGGTATCTGAAACAAAAACATATCTGTAAGTTGGAGAGCAAATATGTAAGATCAAGGCCCGCGCTAAAAATACCATTTGTTGTTACCGTTCGTTTACATGCCAGCGCCAGCAAGCTATTTACTGTCGGTAACTTACAGTATAAATATTGAACTCTATAGTTGGCGAAGCCTAATATGCATACTAGAGATACTAAATTTTGTGCAAAGATCAAGCATTAGAAAAGGTTAAATCATTTACATACTTAGGAATTGTATCCACTACAGGATGATCTTTTTCAAATACCTTTTAAACACTTGCAGGTCAAGCCTAAAAGGCTGTTTTGAAGCTTAACTCATATTTAATAAATTATCCAACAATTTCAATACATACCAAATTACAGTTGTTTGATCAGCTTGTTTTACCAATTTTAAAGTATGGGTCAGAAATATGGGGCTTAACTGAGTAAATTGCAATTGAAAGAGTTCACTTAAATTTTTGCAAAAAAAATACTTGGCGTGAAAATTCGGACACATAATTATTTTGTATATGGGGAACTTGGAAGAACATCCTTGATTACTAAAAGAGCCATTCATGTAATACGGTATTGGTTGAAAATTATTCAGTTAAAAAGATCACAAGTATGTAAAGTGTATTTATAGCCACATGTGTGAGAATTTAATAAATAAACCAAATAAACATTCTTGGGTAAAATCTGTTTGTAATCTGTTTTAGGCATTAGGCTTTCAATATGCATGGCTAAACCAAGGTGAAGGTGATGAAAAGTGCGTTTTTTCCTTGTTAAAGTCTAGATTAAATGATACATTTATCCAAGATTGGATGTCAGAACTTAATGATTCTTCAAGAGCAATAAATAACAGGCAGTTTTGTAAATTTGAATTGCAACCTTACTTAAAAAAGGTTAGAATAAATAAGGTTAGATCTGATCTTTGTAGTTTAAGGGTTTCATCCCATAGACTAGATATCGAAGCAGGCAGATTGCATAAACCTGAAGCCATACCGTTTTCAAGATAGAAAATGTCAACATTGCAATGTTCTGGAGGATGAATATCATTTTATTATAATATTCCTTATATGATAATCTTAGGAAATTGTATATGAATAAATATTGTTGGAAAAGACCAAACATGATAAATGTATTGAATTAATTCAATCGGATAATGCAAGTACCAACATAAACTTAGCTATGTATGTACATAAAGCATTTAGTCAAAGAAACTTGTATAAATAGTATTATGATTAATTGTATATACAATTCATTACTCAAACCTGACTTCTCGCTCTCTTGAAGACTCGCCTTTGCTGTTATTGATGTTATCGTTATAGCATTTATTGTTAAATGTGATGCTAAATGTTGTCAAAAATTTGTATTGTCCTAGACCTTGCCTGTATTGAAACCTTACTTAACAACTTATGAAATTCAATACTGATCACATGTTATGCCTTTATATATGTTACTATGTTTTGATCATGTATACTCATGGACTGTATGTCTATTGTATATATTGAATAAACCATAAACCATAAACCATACACGCTGATTCGCCGAGTCAGATTATCTTTCAATACACGTACGCATAAATCAGAAATACAGTCAGTGCTATTCACAAAAATACTCTGCAAATCATTATTTCTGCGCATACTTTTCAAACAAAACGTAAGGAAGTGACATCTATCGTACATGTTATAAGCATGGACTTGGTTATTTGTATTTGGTTATGTTCAATCACGTGTTAAGTATCATGCAGAATAAGATTGCCGACAGCGTGTTTGCAAGGGATGTCGTACCAGTGCATGCATTTGCTTAATGTGGGCTTCGCTTGATGCTCAAAATTGGTAATGCACGGTCATTTACTTATGCAAAACTACTGCCCCTGACATTTTCTTTTTTTTAACTAAAACCGATCTTTAAGTCAAAACATGTTTTGCAGATACTGATTTGTATCACATAAAACCTTAAAAAACATGTTATAATGACTAGCTAAGTTTTTCAAATGCTTAAAATATTGTTAGAATTAAAATAAGAAATGACCAATAATCATTAAATAATTGATATTTAAAAGGAATTATCAGTCGGGGTTTTTAATAGACCAACTCCATCCGAGAGGTTACCTGTGAAGGTATAATCATACATTGGAGAGACATACCCGTGCTTCGTACAAACAGAAAGTTGACAGATTTTCAATATTTTTGACAATGTAAATGGTCTGTTCTCGTTTTAAACCATATCTACCATTATTTCATACAACTTATTAAATCAATGCGATCAAATGTTTGAATTATACACGCCAAAAAGATTTAAAAATAATAAAACTCATATTCAATTGCGGGACATCCCTCGAGTGTGTCGCTTATATATAATTAATCACTAAAGAAGCAGAGAAAATAAACATATAACTACAAAGCAGCATTGTTATAACGTTCCTTGCAATACTTACTTTGAATGATCCGTGTCCCTTTTTAACAATAAATTGTTGTTTTGTAGATGATCATCCACACAAAACCTTGTTTTTATCCGAGAATGACCGGTACCGCATCCAAGAGGGGTACCGATATAGCGTTTTCATCCGAGAGGGGGACCGATATGGTTATACACCGTGAGTATCTGACGCGGTTGAGAACACACAAAAAATTGGTATCGCGAATACCGTATTATTTTTCATATGTTTTTTAATTAAATTACTTAATATAAAAAATCTATTTCCAAGCTTTCGAACGATGGTTACTTCTTAAATATTTAATTAAAAATGATATTAATTTGGTGATCTAAAATTGAAGATCGCGTCTAGCAGCCGCTTAAATCGACCGCGGCTGCTAGTAAAAGTTGTGATTTTAACTCGGAGCAATAACTTGAATAGTTCAAATAAACAATTGAAAATAACACAGAAAAAGACGTCAATCTATAAGCTTTCTAATGAATGTTATTTGTCAAATTTCTGACTAAATATGACAAAGTAATAATTTATTTTACAGTGAAGACGACGATATTTTTACCCGAAACTCAGCCGCAGTTGGAAGGCAAAAAGTAATTACTTTGTGTTTAACTCGTCATATCTTTTTAATTTTGTATGCATTGATATATAATAGAGATTAGATATTTAGAAAGAGTAACATTTCAGCTTTCTAAAATGGGTAACATTTCAAATAGTGAATAATAAATGACGTGACAATCGGTATTTAAAATTACCAAAGTCAAATATCATCTCGGTTAACACCGTTAAGCTATTGCGCGTTATCGATAAAATAAAAAATAAATCGGCTTTTCTGACTGGATTATCAGCCACAACAGCATATTTTCGCCGTTATTGGATTTATGCATGGAGTTGCGTTAATATACATACAATATACATACCTGGTTTTAATACTAACACAATATGTATTTTAAAAATATTAATTTTTTCAGTTACAACATAGGTCAATCAAAATGTGTATTGCCATGGATGTTATTTCTTTTATAATTAAGGAAGCACATTTCTTCATAAAACTCGTGTAACACATTTGCTTCTAAAAAAATCACCCTGTCACTTCAAAACTAAATATTAAAATTTTCCTTAAATTAAAGAGAAATGCTTCAAGACTGTAAAAATGTGGTGACATATAACCTGATGGAACATGCTTGAACACACCAAACAACATGTCATCACAGGGCCCTCGTTTGGCCGTTTTTCCCCCTCAAAATAGTATACTTCCCCCCCCCCTATTTCAGCTAAAAAATTCCCCTCTCCAATTTTTTAAAAATAACTTTTATACCTATGTTGCAAGCTGGTATCGTGCTATTAACCCTTTACAACTTAGATACGTATTTTGACACATTTGTAGTCCCTGAGAAACTTAAATTTAATCAAAGACCTTTTTTACTAAATTCAAGTTTTAAAGGCTTCTTTTCTAACCCTTAGATACTGATGAGCGGAAAACAGCATACAACCTTAACAGACTGCGAGTTAATCGCATGCTGTTCTGGTTTTATGCTGTTTGCACATAGCCATTTTCACTTTGCTTCTGAGTGGGGAAGGGTTAACCTTTGGTTTAATGTATATTTATGTAATTTACATTAAAATATAGCAATTTTAAGTGTTGAATGGTTGGTGAAAAGATCTTCTAAAATTCACCTTTCCGCCCAAAACGACGCGAAATTCCCCCGTCTATGGGCTCCGGCCCCATTCCCCCAAAGTGTAACAAGGGCCCTGCATCATCACTAAATGTTGCTGTCAAATAAAGCTTATCCCAATTTTGGGACATATATACAGCCATAGAGACATGACTGAAAGCCCCCCCACTTCCATTTATGGAAAGGCATCTGAAATGTTAAGCAAATATAGGGCTGGGTTCATCTAAAATTAATATCTACAGAAAATGAACATCTGTTGATGTAGATGTACCAGTCTCCTCAACATCAAACTGAACAAATGTCCCAAAACACAGACGGCACAGTTAACAATAACATAAATTTCAACAGTTTTTAAAGTCAAGTTTCAGCAACCAGTTATTTTGCTGTCAGTTACAACAACTCCTACAATATAAGGACTTTACCTTTTGAGTACTAACGCAAGAATTTTGCATAATTCACTTCAAAACAATCCCCACAATTTGAGGACTACATTTGGAGCAGTAAAACGAATGCTTTACAGAACTCAACTCTCAACAACGCCTACATACTTGAACCCATATTGAAATGAATATGAGGACTATAATTTGTTTACTTACACAATTACTTTGCTGACACCACTCATAAAAGCTATCCATGTACTCCAACAATACGAGGAATTTACCTTTTAAGGACTAACAGATGTTTTACAGTATCCAACTCACAACAAACAAACTCCTACAGTATCAGGGCTCCCACTGCCATTCGCAATCATCGCCAAATGCGAAAGTTTTAGAAAATTGGTGATACAAATCTTTCATTTTGCGAAAACAACTGGCGCTTAAATCAATTAGATGTTGAGGCCAAAAGAGCAGTCTCTAGCATAAGTTGCCCCATTTACAGGTCATGCAAAGTTGAAAATTTAAATGGACAGTTAGGATCCATAAGACTTATTGAAATTGTTCATAGATGATTCATTGATGAATTGCCTTGTGCTATTTAAGTATGGTTCTGCAAAGTTAAATGGATCATTAAAATGACAATCAAGAATGAGAAAATGGGAAAAGGTAATCTCTGCTAAAATATAGCTCTTTTCCTGGCACTAGCAAATTGCCAATAAATAATGGACTCATTTACAGGTCGGCTTTGGAATCGCTGATGTTAATTGAGATTGTAAATGATTAAATATATATATTTGTAACAAAGTATACATTTGATTAAACATTAAATTGCTGAAAATTTACAAGGAAGTGAAACAAGAAACTGAACATTACTGGTTTAATAACATTTTTATAAGTAAATACACCTGTACAAGAAAAAAATCATAATCATACGGTTTTATTTTACTTATGTCTTAAAGAATTGAAATGCAGCCTGTTCAGTGTTTGTTTCGTTAAAAATCGGGTCCGATATTTGGTCTCATTCCAAATTGAAAAAAATATAGATTTTTCCCAAATGAACCTAAAAATTTCCAATTGAAGTTTTACACACAAACACAAATTTCTTTATAGTTTCAACATTTTGTATACTGTGAACCATTTATTTTCGTTAGCACGAAATTTCGTCCTTTTTTAAAAAAATGACTTTTTCGTCAGCACTTAAATTCGTACATTTCTGTTTTTGAAAAAAAAGGTCCGATTTGTTTGTAATGTTTGTAATACATGTAATACGCGGTTGCAAAAAATCGTGCTGGGGAAAGAGGGGTGACACTTGGTAGTCACTTGCAGGAGGTGGGCCTTGTTTGGCATATGCCAATTAACAAGTCTCTTATTTCAGGTGATAGTAACTGTCCCTTATTATTTTATGTCATTGACACGTTCTATGTTATGATTAGCGGATAAGTGGGACTGAATAACCGTTATCGAGTGTTTTAAACAACGAAGCCATTTGTCAATTAGTCTTTTTCCATTACAATCACGGACAACCAAACACAAATCAATATGTTCTTTATTAATTTGTAATAAGAGCGCAGAATATATTTCAGTCAGGTGTTGATCACATTGATTGATTGATTGATTTATTTATTTCGGTATGGAATACACATACATGGACATTAAAAACAACATGTATTATACAGAATAGTAGAACACATGAGAATAAATAAACCATGACATGCACACCAAACACCAAGGATAACACAAAAAAGAGCGACTCTTATTTCCATTGTGGTCCTTTGTGCTGGTGGCATAACCTAGAGAGCTTTTAACTTACAAAAAGTAGTTATTAAACATTGACCTTAAAATAAAGTTCATATGAGTACACATTGTTAAATGGAATGGTATCACAGATAATTGGCCAAATTATATTATCACAGTACAAATCTATGTTTGGCATTTTGTATTCACAGTAGGGAATAGACTATAAAGGAATATAAAGAAATATATTGATGGATTACAAAAAAGCTAAACAAAAAATACTTGAAATTAATACACAAACTTTCACACAACGCAATGTCCTTAAAACCTAATAAAAAGAATTGAATATCAATTAAAGGAAAGCTGATAAAAACAATATCACATCTTCAGCAATTAAAATAATATTAAATGACTAGATCAAGATGAACTGATTAAAATATTCCTATACCGAAACAAAAACGATACATAGATAATAATGGTATAAACATGGTAAAATTATAAACTGTCCATCAGGTATTTCTTAACTGCTATTTTGAATGAAGGTAATCTTCTTATACTGGATATGTCAGCAGGTAGGCTGTTCCACAAGGAGCAACCAAGAGAGCAGAAGGATTTGGAACCAAAACCTTTGACCTTTGGAATTGCAAAAGCACCCCTACTACATGACCTTGTCTTATATGAATGGACAGAATCCTGGGGGATAAACGACTCTCCCATATAAAACGGCCACCGGAAAAACTTTGCGAAACCGAAATTTCGCAAACTTAAGTACCCTTTTTCTTGAAGGTTTGCTTATTTGTGATAAAGTATAAGATAAAAGTCTAACTTGTGATTAATAATTGGTTATTTTTGCTTGTTAAATGCGTTTTCTTCACTATGAACTTTATTTGCAAAGTTGGGGTTCCCATGGGATTTTTGTAATTTCCCATGGGATTTTTCATTATCCCATGGGAATTTTGGTTTCTCCCATGGGATTTTTCTCCAGCTTTTTTTATGGGAGAAAAAATCCCATGGGATTTTCAAAAACATAAAACACGTTCGTTTGTGCTTAGTTATCGATTTTAAGCATTGTTAAAGCATTTGTGCTTATTTTCGTTCAATTTACTTTGATAGAAAAAAAATCCCATTTTTTTATGGGAAAAAAAAATCCCATGGGATTTTTTTCTGATTTTTAGAGATTTATTCATGTAACCTTCAGAAACACTACCTTTTAACAAATGATGAGCATTTCTCGCGATTTCAACGCGTTATATCGTGTTTTAAAATAATAAAAAAATCCCATGGGATTTTTCTGTCCCATGGGATTTTTTTGTCCCATGGGATTTTTTTTCCCATGGGATTTTTTTTCCAATGGGATTTTTTTCAAGGTATAAGTTTCTAAAAGCTATATAATAATAATAATTATAATAATAATAATAATAATAATAATAATAATAATAATAATAATAATAATAATAATAATAATAATAATAATAATAATCGTGCTCAATATGATGAATTTGTACTTTTAAGCGACTAACATTTTTATTCGAGCCGATCGTCGAGTCCGAATGGTGAGTATAAGAGCAATTTACCTGTACAAATAAATCTCAATTGTGAAGAGAACGCTACCGTACTATAAAATAATCTTGATAATAAGTCATATCATTTCTCGACAGAAAATGAAAACAGTATCCATATTGATGTCAGCAATGTCCCCTGCTATGATAAATATTGACAAAATGAAAAACCTTGACAATAATTCCGTGTCGAATACGCATAAGATTATAGCAATCAAATTCATATAAGCATTGATAAGATAATTTGCGAAAATGGGTCTTATGTCAAATACGGCAAGCGTAGCTCCATTCCATAATGTCCGGTATTAAGTCACGTCAAGTTTCGTGGTCGAATTATAGCATAATAATCATTTTCACATTACGCGATTCATATGAGTTTCCCTACATATATTGTGTTAAAATTTATGTTACACTAATGTGCGATGATGAAAAGGGGATTTCGGTAATTCTACATTCGCCCGCCTAGTACCGAAATCCCCATATTTACGCCTTAAAGGGTCAATAGGTCATCGGTATGAATGGTTTTTGACTTCACATGAATGTTAAGGTGCAACAAATTTGATATTAATTTTAATTATTAAGCACTCTTGACAGCATTAAGTTGCCTTTCAGTGGGGATTTCGGTAATTCTACACTAGAACTTAAACGCGCGCCGGTACCGAAATCCTGCTGTACAAACCTTCAAGTGTCAACAAAATTATTATAGTGTTTTTTTTCATTAGCAACCAGTGACATGTATTATCTCCCATTCGGTTACTTCTTTTGGAAAATAATTAGCGGGGATTTCGGTACTGCTACATTCGTACGCCCAGAGCCGAAATCACCCATGTTTACGCCAATCCCCCATATTACGCCTTAAAGGGTCTATATGTCATTATGTTTGGGTTTTGGCTTTGCATTAATGTTGATTTGTACACAATCATATTAGTGTTAATCATTTAAACACTCTTATCAGAATATTTTTTCCATTATTAAATAGTTTATTAATGTGAAAAATGTGTAAACGAATGTAAAAAAGGTAAAATGTACATTTAAAACATTGGTTACACAAAAGTATATGTAAATATAACATGACATAGTAATAATAAGTCTTCAGAAAGTATTTTCCAAACAAATCTGATGAAACAAATGATATCGTACTACCTTATTTACAATATGCTATACACTTTTGCAATTTAGTTATCAATGTTTAATCAAAGCATAAATCAGGATAATATGTTGCCTTTTAGCGGGGATTTCGGTAATTCTTAACAAGCACATAAACCCGCGCCGGTACCGAAATCCCCGCTGTACAAACCTTCAAGTGTAAAAAAATACTGATTTAGGTTTAAATAAAGGGAACAATAGTATTTTTGGCCACCAAAAAGCACTTCCGCGTCAACAAAACGATTGAAATTATGTCAGAAACCCAGCTTTTCATTGTATATATTGCAATACACCATCGGCCGCCGAGAGCGGAATACTGCGCTTGGCCGCTAAACAATGTGGATTGCATCAAATTAAATGTCAATTTTCGATTTTATTACAAAAATAAACACTGCCTTTTTATAAATATGTCAAGCACGTACACTTAACAAAAAAATCGATATATCTTTATGTAATGTAGAAAAGTAAAGCGCTTTATATATAACAATGTTTTATAATGTCTCTCTGGTTGAGAAAAAAAACTAAACAAAACCATGTAGAACATATATGTTTTCATAATTAAAAAAAAATATTTAATGATGCACGTGATGTTTTATAATTGATATAAGTTCACGTGTCATTGAACGAGTTAAGGGAGAAATGCGAATTAAATTACACATAATTAAAAAATGATACTATACTGTCAGCTTGATTTATAAATTGTGTTCCATCGCGCCAATATATTCATTGTTCCATGAAATTGTGTATAAAAGCAAAACGATTGAAATTATGTCAGAAATCCTGCTTTTCACATGAAATGATCTTTAACACTTTTTTTATTCCAATCAGGTAATTAATAATAATAGGGGAAGTCTATACTGTGTATTAGAAACTTGTTGTGGTGATCCCTATCTTATCCGCTCAATACACATCCACCTGGCTACTGAACAGAAACAATTAGATTTACTTCCAAAATAACTGATTTCATTAATTGCTAACTTGTTGTCTACATTTTAAATTAACAACGATAATGGATCAACATCACCGTTGCACAATTATTAAGTTCACAGTAATCTGTACTTTAAATAGATAGCCTAATTAAAGACGGTGCTAATAAAGAACAAAGCGTGAATGTGGATATTAAGAAATTAGATCCTTTTTTGCATGACACTGGCAGTATATCATTTTATCTTATATAAATAAGCCACATTTAAGACATGGATAAAATTAAAATAAGACACATTTGCATCTTTCATTTCTTGAAAAAAAAAATAAGCACGCAGTCACATATAAATAAGATACATTGAAGACACAGAAAAAAATAAATAAGACACATTTGCATCTTTCACTAAATTTTCTTAAAAAACATGTGAAACTGAAGAAAAACATTTATTACTGACACATTATTCTAAAAGTCGACTGACAACTTAAGTTCAAAGAGGGATTTACAATTAAATAAGATCCATTTTCGCATGATGCTGGTTGTAGAGCAAGCAATACATTTCTTACTGACACATTATTCTAAAAGTCGACAGGCAACATAAATTCAAAGAGGGAACCACAATTAAATAAGATCAATTTTCGCATGATACTGGTTGTATAGCAAGTAGTCACATATTAATTACAGCTTGCATTAGTTGCAATAATTTTGTTAAGTGCGCGTGCTTCTGAACGTTGCGTTAAGCGAGAGTGTTGCCATTTTGTTAGTTTTATATTTTGGTATTATGTATGATTATTGCTTGTTTTGAATTTGAAATAAACGCTTTCTGGCAAATAAGCATCGTCTTAATTTTAATACAAATAATGAACATTTGACATACAAAATGTCCAATAACATACCGGCAATAACATTATATATATGTTAATTTCTGTGCATGTTTATACCGAAATTATAGCCGACATCGGCAGTTAGGGAAATTTAGTGACACACTTTAACACATCAAACATGCATGATAGTTCTTTTTTCATATGATATTCCCCTGGTTGCTTACCGGTGTATTGGTACAGTTGATAACCCCGCCGGGACTACAGTAGGGTGCTAATACACACGTGTATCGTGTTCAATACAATCGTCTTAATTTTAATGCAAATAATGAACATTTGACATACAAAATGTCCAATAACATATCGGCATTAACATTATATATATGTTAATTTCTTTGCATGTTTATACCGAGATTATAGCCGACATCGGCAGTTAGGGAAATTTTGTGACACACTTTAACAAAACAAACATGCATGATAGTTCTTTTTTCATATGATATTCCCCTGGTTGCTTACCGGTGTATTGGTGCAGTTGATAACCCCGCCGGGACTACAGTAGGGTGCTAATACACACGTGTATCGTGTTCAATACCCGATCCATGCTACAACGTGTAAGAACGGGAATTTCGGTAATTCTACCTTTTTAAGCTTGCGCACCTCTAATGGGCACATATCCAAATATAATTTAATTAATTATTTTCCTAATCAGCATCATTTCACTAAACTACATGCAAATTTGTAGGTAGCTTTCCTTTCTTAAAAAAAAATAAACCGATTTTTTCAAAACCACCCTCACGCTCGGCTTTTGTCCAGTTTATTTTCACCCCTGGGGTATATAAAAGTTCCATAATTCATTCAAATTTCCAAATGTGGGCATGCAGTTGGTGTGTACAGATGCAGTAAAGGTGTTTAAAGTTTAAACAAGATGAAATAAGTATTCTTTTACAGACATTTATTTTTTACAAATTTTAATCTATGGAATAGCGCCATGAAATGTAAGTGATTTCAGCCAAGTAAAAATTGGGTCGGTTAAAAACAAAGTGTCATAAAATTCAAAATAGTATCATTTAAGTTATATTTTAAATTAAGTTTTTATAGAAACACTATATACAGCAAAAATACCAAAAAATAGACAGATTTACCGTTTACTTTTTGAAATAAAAATAAAAATGCAACATGCATCATTCGTATTTTCAGCAGTAAATTAATCAATTTAGCCATAACGTTGTTTTAATTTTAAAATTGAAGGATGTGCATACAATTTTCAACATATTTAACAATAAACATAGCTTATGTGCTATATTAAATCAAATTACGTTAGAAAAGAAATAAAACGCGTCGCAAAAAGTATGCGATGTCGGCAGGAATCGAACCTGCGCGGGAAAATCCCAAAAGATTTCAAATTTATCGCCTTACCCACTCGGCCACGACAACTTTACATCTGTGTAACCTTAAATTAGATATATATAAGTAAACAGGTAAAAAGGCTCGCTCGATCTTTGAAGAAATCGCGAAATCGTATTTTTCAGATGATAATTGGATCAAAGTCAATATTTATAGTGAAAATAATGTAATCTAAATGAATAAGTTAAACATATATCAAAATTCGAAGTTTGAAAAAAATAAAATGCATCTCTCGGAAATAAGCGATCATTGAAGATCGCCAATGGCTTATGAAGTGAAAGGACAGTTGAAAGTTTCCATTTTGCACTTTAATGATTCTGATAATATGGTGACAAAGGCAGTAGTCCTATGCAGTATTGTGTTTGACCGGAGAGTAGCGTGATCTGTGTCGGTGTTGGGCGCTCTGAGGGCGCAATCCGGCTACATAGGTACATAGAAACCTCTTGTGGCTATAGTCCATGGATCGGGTTCGGCAGACAGGGAACATGTAAATTTTTATATGTATGTTTTATATCTTAATTACCTAAACGTATATTTATCCTGGTTACTTATTTACTGAGGTATGAGTTAGTCGCAATGATTGTAGATACGTTGTACTATATTTAGTAAGTATTTGGAGGACGAGTGGCACGGGCACGCGCTTTATTATCACTTATGCAAGGAACGCGTTTTGTTTATATACGTATTTTTGATATTCCGATAGGCTTAAGGGAGGTAACTTATTCAAGTAAAACGCGATATTTTTTGCAATGCCTTTTTATAACTCTTGTTTAATTAATTACATACGAATATACAGCTAAATTTAAGATGATTTTTACCAGAAAAAAATTTCGGAGAAAGATATAATGAGATTTAGATATTCCATAGAATGCGAGTCTCCATATATATTTTCTATTGCAGGGGAGGTAATTAAAAAAAAATAAAGTCTCCGAATTGGTCTTTGTTGTATCTATTTACGTTTATTTTCAAGCTTATGGCGATTAAAAAATTAATTATTATTAGTATATGCTCACGTGGATATTGGTACGGATATATCGTGTTCATATAACTGTTACTACATCCATTTCATTCATCATTCAGGTCGGGCTACACAAATCTCGTGAAGAGGCTAGTAGGACCTTTAAACAAACTCTCATACACACACTCTTCACTCATCGTGGCGCTCTCGCATGTCTGAGGCGATATATAAGATCGATGTCATATATAATACTGTATTCGCTGATATTTTCGGTTGATATGTTTGATTGCGTAGGACGCAATGAATATAGTGTATTTATATTTAATCGAAGTGAGCTCATTGTTGTTTCTGGCGGTATTCAATTTCTGGTAATAGTTTCGCGATTAAAGACGTCGGTTCTCGGTTAGGTGTGGAATGTTCTTATTTGTTAATGTGCCAAGTGCTTAAAGGCGGTTTATCGCACTTTATTAGTCGGCGTTTCAAGAGAATGGGTAATAAATGCAAATCAGTAGGTGCTTAGAAGACTTAAGTACGGCAAGAACCACAACTCACTCTGCTAGGAACGATTACCACTGCCTGTCTGCAGCAGACGACAAATGATTCTGCTCTAGCAGTGAATGTATATACCAGCTTGTAAACGCCATTGGCCAGTCTAGTGTTTATCATTAAAATATGCACATATTGGCTGCTTTCATGGAAAACGAGGCTTAATGCACGTCAAATAAGATTAGCCTGTGCACAATGATAAGCATATGCAATGCGAACAAGCTAATCAATGATATTTTGATTCAATTTTTCATATTTATACCAAGTGAGTTTTCATTTGACCGCCTTGCGGATACAGATCCATTAGCATGTGCTTGTGTATTATAATAACAATTAATGAGTTAATTTACTACTTACAGTATCGTTATTTTCATCAACATCATCGTTATCAACGTTATCATGATCATCATCATCAACATAATCATCATCTCATCATTATCATCATCATCATCATCATCATCATCATCATCATCATCATCATCATCATCATCATCATCATCATCATCATCATCATCATCATCATCATCATCATCGTCATCGTCATCGTCATCATCATCATCATCATCATCATCATCATCATCATCATCATCATCATCATCATCATCATCATCGTCGTCGTCGTCGTCGTCGTCGTCGTCGCCCTCGTCCTCGTCCTGCTCTTCAGCCTCCACCGCATCATCAGCAGCAGCATCGTCATCAGCAGCAGCAGCATTATCGTCACTATCACCAACAACATCGTTATGGTCGTCATCGTCGTGATCATCATCATCAGTGTCATCATCATCATCATCATCGTCATTGTTATCGTCGTTGTTCTCCTCCTCGTCGTCGTCATCGTCATCATCGTCGTCATCGTCATTCTCATCGTGAACAATTTCAACAACCGTAAAACCTATCGCTCAGCTCATTTTTGCAGTGAATTCGGATGTTATATCAAATCTTTTTGATTAATAGAGTTTGCTGCTTAATGTATTAATAACTAAATAATAATTTTGATAATATTGAAAATAAATGGTTTCAATTTTATTTATCCGTTTAAGATGCAGTATTTGACCAAGTCAATTTGTCGCTAAAAGCGTTACGAGTTGCTATTGAAACTATAATCGCATTCCGATAAAAATGGTGTCTGTATTAGGGCCTGTTTAATTTCTACGCTTAATTGCAATTCATAAAAATATTTTTAAGGGTACCGGTATATCTAGACACACTCTGTTATCCAAACAATCCTTGTGATCATAAACAAATAAACAATGAAATATAAATAAAATTAGATGATAAAAAATGGTATCTTCCTTTTTGCTGTTGCTAGTTATCAACAGAGTAGCAAAACTTTTAAATATAAATTATATTCAATTCATAGCACGCTTAAAGATTTGAAGTTTATCAAAATCTATAAGCACAAACATATTTATGTTTGTTAATACAAAGCTGTAGCAGTTTTCTGATTGCGCTTGAAAAGATGTGATTGTTGTTGTTGCATTAATAGTATCATTAGTTTGTATTTCCAGATTAGGTATTCCACCATACATTTTGTTTTTAATCAGATGTCTTATAATTGGCATTGCAATATTTCAATAACGAGTAATCAACACAATTGACTTTATATATTTTAATTGTTTATCCATATTATCATTAACACTTGAGGGAAAAATAAGCTGTGTCATTTTTTATTTTTTATTTTACTGATGGTTCAGACAACTCTGCTTTTACTATATGCCGTAATAATTATAAGTTTCCGTTCACTTAAAGATATTGTTTTTCGTGTTGGAAAATTTAAATACGAAAAATATTTAGAGACAAGTGTGTTATGTTTGTTTGTCAATTATTTAATTGAAGTAGAAATAATACATCAGTGTACATAATTTTATTGTGTTGTTCCCTTCGTTCTTTACTTTAAAAATGCAACTTAACAGCTTTGCAATCAACTGAAATAATATATAAAAAGTAAAAACAATAAACGTTTGGCTTTCTTAATACGATATCATTTCAAACGCTGTTGGAAGGAACCATTGCTTATTAGAGGTTTACAAGGTAATTTACCCAAGTACGCAAATGTAATGGTCGATTGCCCTTAGGCATGATTCTGTTTTATTACTTTAATCCGGTTGTAAGAATGCATGACCGCAGGGTCATCAGATAAGCAAAAACAGGGTCAACATCTGATAAAATAGCGCTGTTTAACTGACTGTACGAAAATCCGTATGTCCGAAAATTTAGAATCATGAAAACATAAATATTTTGGCTTAAAAAGGAAATGTAAGAAAATTTAGAATGTAAGAGAAAATACGGTGGTTTTATGGTGTTAAAATCGATTAGAAATAGCAAAACCTAAAGACATTATCTCAAGTGTGATTTTCAAAAGATTTTATATGAATGTACACACACGGTAAAACTAGTCTATTAAAATGAAATACCTTCATTGGTTCTCATGTTTTTAATATTTATTAAACATAGGTATTTGTGAACACTTGTTGTTATATAATATTGAAATGTACACGCATACTGAACATAAAATCATTAGCATAACGGCTAAGTTGGTTTTTACTAAGATTGCAATAGTGTTTATTTTATTATTATGAATCTTATGACGATAATTTTGAAATTATGACACAGAGTATCTGAAGAAGATATATACATAATCACATATGTTGTTGTTGTTGTGGTTATTGTTTCAATATTTTTATGAGTATCATACATTCAATGACGAAGAGCTATTAATTTGTCATACAAACACCATAATTATTATTGGATTGCGGAGATTAAACAAATCGATTCCCTAGTAACTGATATAACTGATACATTTTTTGAGCGACAATTTGAAACTAAATCTTGTATTATTTAAATTTGATTATTTTAATTGCAGACTTTTTTATTAACCCCAATTATTGTGTACGCAACGTTTCTTTTATTTAAATCGCTGAGTACGAAGCATCAAGCTATTTTTTAATTAATTGACAGTGATCTTTAATGTATGTCATAATATAAATTAAAATCAATCTTAATTAAAGCTTGAGCGGTTGGTTTGTAATAAGTTTTGTAAATGTTGCTGTAGGATATGTATGCACAATAAATACTAACGCTCTGGCATATTGTGATGGTGATATGATTATATATTGCACAATGAATATGTGATGATGTTCTTGTGATAATATTGAGGCTATAATTAGTTTTTGAATTAAGCTAGCTAATTTCAAATAAGATACAAACACATCCCAATCCTAAAATTATCAGTAAGTTATAGTATTGTTTGCCTCTAGGCGCATAATTAATTGAAGGCCTAGTTTATCTGTTAATCCTCGCCCCATGTGGTGTCCCAGTGTGTACACTGATATTAATACACGATGTATTGGTCCACAATTAAATCTCTTATAAAAACATGTCTCTCAGGTGACTGTAAAATGGCTGTGTAGATACAACAAATACTACTACAACGGAGACTAAGATAACACATGTTACAATTAATTTGTCTTCCTTGCGTTCTTCTTATACGACAAACACTTCTAAAACAAAAAAGCAAAAAGCCGCTACTGCTACTGCTTCGGCTACTCTTACTGCTACTGCTACTGCTACTGCTGCCGCTGCCGCTGCCACTGCCAAGGCCGCTGCCACAAGCCGCTGCCACTGCCGCTGCCACTGCCGCTGCCGCTGCCACTGCCACTGCCGCTGCCACTGCCGCTGCCAGTGCTGCTGCTGCTGCTACTGATAGTGCTACTGCTACTGCCACTGCTACTGCCACTGCTACTTGCCACTGCCACTGCCGCTGCCACTGCCGCTGCTGCTGTTGCTTCTGACCGTGCTACTGCTACTGCTGCTGCTGCTGCTTCTGCTGCTGTTGCTGCTGCTACTGTTACTGCTACTGATACGGCTACTGCTAGTGCTACTTCTACTGCTACTGCTAGTGCTACTGCTGCTGCTGCTGCTGCTGCTATGCTACTGCTACTGCTACTGATTCTGCTACTGCTACTGCTGCTACTGCTGCTGCTGCTGCTACTGCTACTATTGATAATAATTCTCCTTCTACTTCTCTTTCTAATATTGCTAGCGATGCTTCATAATTTATTTTTAAATGTATCATTTTGTTAAAACAGGAAAGAACTGTTTTATATATTTTCTTAAAGGGATCTTTTCACGCTTTGGTAAATTGACAAAATTGAAAAAAGTTGATTCAGATTCGTAAGTTTTCGTTTTAGTTATGATATTTGTGAGGAAACATTAATACTGAACATTAACCATGCTCTAATATAGCCATTATATGCATCTTTTGACGATTTTAAAACCTAAAAATTATACAGCGTTGCAACGCGAAACGATTGAATAATTTGGAGAGTTCTGTTTTTGTCGTTAAATTTTGTGAAACTACGAAGATTGCTTATATAAGGTATAAAATACGTCGAGAATGTGTACTCGGCGGAATAGCTCAGTAGGCAATAAGCGTTTATACTACAGGACTCTGCAGGACTCCAGGGGTCACTGGTTCGAACCCTGCTCCGGGCAATGTACATTTCCTTTTTTTTTTTTTCTTGATTTTTTTACTGGAGCTTTTATGATCCAATGTTTACATTTATCAATATAAAGCATTTAATGAATAAGTTAAAAAAAATGCCAAAATCTGTGAAAAGGCCCCTTTAAAGGTGTAAAGAATCTAAACTTTCTGCGATTAAAGTTTTATTTAACTGGATTAGTATAGGCCACATAACAGACGCTATTGTACTGATTTGTACTAAACAACATTTTGTCATAATCAACAGTTTTAACATGCCGCAGTTTCCTTGGAAGTTGACCTTTGATTGGAGTTATGTATAAAACATTAACAAGGTATTTGTTGACAGTTTGTCCTGTCACGATTATATATTAGTTGAGCCAAACGTGTGATAAAGATCCCTTTTGGGGTGGCGATAAATACTATTTATATTGTTCAACAGTGGGAGACTGAGAAAACATATGTTACAATTAATTTGTCTACTTTGCCTGCTTCTTCTTTATATATTTTTCTTGCTAATCGTTTAAGTTTAGTTTTAGTTAAGTAGGTATATCAATTTACATTTTTTGATAGATATTTATTTGGATAGTAATGGTATGTTTTATTTGACTTGACATCATTGAACCGGTTTATTCATTGATAAGATCGGGATCTCCACAGGTGTTTAATCTCGATTGTTAGGTGGGGAGAAGGGTCCGAATGATAATGTTGTCGTCGGCTTACGAATCACATTTCACAAGTTTTAGACAAAATGCATACGTTATAACCTAATTTAAGTATTACATAGATAATAACTTATCTTTATTTTGATGAACTACGTTTAAGGTATAAAACTATAATTATCTATGTGTTGTGTGCCGCATACAGGCTCTAGGAGAAGTGCCCCCCCGGAGAACTGCCCCCCCAAAGATTTTTCACTGGGCGGAGAACTGCCCCCCTCACTGTTTTTTATAGGGCGGAGAACTGCCCCCCTGCCTGATTAATAAGGGGCGGAGAACTGCCCCCCTGTCAGAATTGATGACCCGGAGAAGTGCCCCCTAATTAAAGAAGTTTCGCGGCGATATATAAGCGAGTATTAAAATGACAATAACGCCAGTAACTTTCTTGCTATTATGTCTGGAAATTGAAGTGAAATTTCAAAAATAATATAAAGTTGTACAAGTAATAAAAGTTATAAAACTGAAAAAAAAATACCTGCCTCGGCATGGACGTCGCCATCTTGATAATCACGTGATTTTCGTCTATGTGAACAAAGAAAAACAAATCACTTTTTGCTAATAAAAAGTTTTCGCGGCTGAATTATTTGATATTTCCCCTTAATTAAAACAAACAATTAGCATGCAATTTAATCCATCCTTATGCAAGCTGAAACAATAATTTATTTGTTTGTTTTCGCCAATTACGGATTTGGACGGTTCAATATAATAAACCCGTAATGCGGCTTTATTCAATATGCGGCTTTATTCAATATGCGGCTTATTCAAAGCTAACAAGTTCTTAACAATTAAGGTCGGTCCGGTCTACCAATTAAAAGATCGCGGTGCTTATCGTTAACGGTAACAAGTTCTCTGCCTGCCTTATAGCTGCTAATTAAAGCAACTGTTACCGATTTTGTTTGTTTGGCATGTCGACATGATCTGCTCAAAATGCAAACTGTTGCCGTATGTGTGGTATTTATGTATGTTATTTGTATGTCACATGAATTTACTAAACAACATAAATAAATTGATTATGAATTCGACTTCACTTCACTTTTTTTTCTCAGTCAGCTAAATTATTGCCTTTGCTTTGCCTATTAATTTACTTTTTTATACGTAAATTTACGTTTTTTTTCCATGGGTCAATACTATCTTTATAATGTAAATTAAAGAGATCTTTTCACGCTTTGGTAAATTGACAAAATTGAAAAAAGTTGTTTAAGATTCGTAAGTTTTCGTTTTTAGTTATGATATTTTGTGAGGAAACAGTTATACTGAACATTAACCATGCTCTAATATAGCCATTATATGCATCTTTTGACGATTTTAAAACCTAAAAAAATATAAAGCGTTGCAACGCGAAACGATTTGAATAATTTGGAGAGTTCTGTTTTTGTCGTTAAATTTTGTGAAACTACGAAGATTGCTTATATAAGGTATAAATACGTCAAACATGTGTACTCGGCGGAATAGCTCAGTAGGCTAAAGCGTTTTTACTTCAGGACTCTGGCAGGACTCCAGGGGTCACTGGTTCGAAACCTGCTCCGGGGCAATGTTCTTTTC
This sequence comes from Dreissena polymorpha, assembly GCF_020536995.1. Lineage (NCBI taxonomy): Eukaryota > Metazoa > Mollusca > Bivalvia > Myida > Dreissenidae > Dreissena > Dreissena polymorpha. The sequence continues at coordinate 91,604,002 of NC_068361.1, read as the reverse complement.
CTTTTTTTAATTTTTTTCTTGATTTTTTACTGGAAGCTTTTACGATCCAATGTTTACATTTATCAATATAAAGCATTTAATGAATAAGTTAAAAAATGCCAAAATCTGTGAAAAGGCCCCTTTAATTCCGATGTAACTTTTTCTCAATAAGTACTGAGTTGCACGTCTATATTTAGTTGCGACACATGGCCAGTATTAACACGCACGCGTTTCCTGTGTGGACCTCGACTATGTTTCGCGCTCTTATTAAAACACGACTTTTACATGGCATTCATGTATAGTGGAGTGGTGCAGATGCGTACCAAGGGCCTTAAACAGTATTATCCATGCCTCTAGACAATTGTGTTATTTAGTTCGATAAATGGTAATATACTTGTACTGAATTAAATTGTTTACGGATAAAATGTGTACGGCGATAACGTAAATTACCCTTAAGTATTGTTTCACTACGTAACTATAACTAATATGACACCGGGGGGGGGGGGCAGTTCTCCGCCCCGACAGATTTGATGGGGGCAGATATCCGCCTACTAATTCTGACAGGGGGCAGTTTCTCCGCCCCTACCGATTTGATGGGGGGGCACCTCTCCGCCACCTTTAAAATAAGGGGGGCAGTTCCTCCGGGGGGCAGTTCTCCGGGGGGGGGCTTTCTCCGGATACCCCGCATACATACCATCTTGCTTTTTAAATTTGATCACAACGGTCCGAAGTCATAAACATTCATTATGCATGGTTGCTAAAGCACAGTGTGTATACTAACTAACCTATTTTATTGTTGTTTGCTAGGGTTTATTATTATTATGTTTATTTTATTTTTATTTTTTTTTGGGGGGGGGTGGGGGGCTTTTATAGAAGATTTCAACTAGTCTTCAATTAACGAAAAAAAAATATTGGTATAGAATATAAAAGAGTAATAGACAGCTTCGCATGCTGTTCTATTATGGTGTTTTAACGCATATAATATGTATGGTTGATGAAGCACATTGTATGCTACCGATGTTTATTGTTGTTTGATGATGATGTTAAGTTGGTGTTGCTGTTGTTGTTAATGATGATGAGGAGCAGGAGGAAGAAGAAGAAAAGAAGAAGAAAAGAAGATGATGATATGATGATGATGGTGGTGTTGGAGTAGTGACCGACGACGACGATGATGATGATTTTGATTATGATAATGAGATTTGAATTAAATTAATGCGCAAGATTTTTCTTTTTAGCGGCCAAATGCAGATATCTGCGCTCGGCCGCTGTAAGGGTTATGTAATATTTGCAATCTACATAGGAGTCAATAGCAGATACCCAGCACCATATGCTTATGAGAAAACAAAAGCAAAATATTGGCAATCGCTGAAATCTCGAATATGACTTACTCATTTTATAAATGAAAACCGGTAACTATTTTAAACGGTTATTATATTGCAACAACTTAGCGGTGTTTTATCCAAAAAGACCATTGTTATAATTACAGGGACGTCAATAGGCCAAACTATTCAGGAAATAGATTTGAGTCGTCAAGGATAGATTTTGAGATCAATGTCGTCCGATGAGATTTAAAGGGAGTTTGAGGCGTAGGGACAATTCGTTCGAGTACGCGATCATTTGAGAACAAATTATGTTGAAGCTTTATCGGAATTCCGGAAATTTGCGATCGGTACCGATTTTTTCTGGTTCTTTTTTATTGATTCTGATAAGTTAGCGGCCGGCACGGACATGAATATTAACTGACGAAAACCTCTTCGCTACTTTCCGAAAATCTTCGACATGTTGCAAATATCCGTAATATTCCGCATTGTACTCACCAGAAATTGGCAACTAGAAAGACTACAATAAATCAGTTAGCTACGGCTCGGGCGGGGATTTACCTTTTATCCCTGTAAGGGACCTAATGCCCCAGACTACCGGCTATTTTTTTTCCGGAATTCGAACTTGATACACTTGATATCCCTGAATTAAATATTTTATCCGCACTTTTGATCTCTGATGCTGACTGTTAGTATTGTATTTGACTGGAATGACTGTCGTTATGTGTTTTTAAGATTAAAACAAGCTTACGAAGAACTTTGTGTTTGCTTTTTTTGTACGCTTTCTTTTTAAAAATGTATTGTCCGCCACGACGCAACAATTGACCAAATGTACCAGATTGTGGTCTCTTTAAAGTGCTATTTTTTACTGCCGTGATATCTTTAACAAACTACACATTATTGATCGTGGACGTTTTGTACTCTTATTTGAATTTGTTTCCCCAAATATGCTCTCTATTAGTAGATGTTTAGGTGACGATGTTCTAATTATAGATCTTACACGGCCAAGAAACACTAGATAGGTCTTTGCAAGAGAGCTGTTGGATATCGTGAATGCGTTCAATGTGGCCTGTTTATTTCAGAAAGCTATGTGCAATGTTTTATGGGGATTTCTATCAAATTGCCAATTGCAAAATTTGATTTAATTCATTCGACCCTACAAGCGGGAAACTTCTTCATTAAAGTCCAATGGGCTTTTAAGAAGTTCGTTGAAAGGCCAAATTTGACGTTAAACACAACGCCGAAAAAATTGCTACTCAGTCTTATTTATCACTTTTTTTGTAAGATTTACCAGTAGACGTTCTTCAGTGAAATTAAGCAACACACAGTGCCGACAAATATGGAAGGGTATTTAGGTAAAAATTACATCCTTCTTTGTGACTGTGTCATGATTCTTGATGGTACTTTCAATTAATATGTAGACACCTTTTCATGCTTGATGACACTTACATCTTGCCTGATGTCCAATGTCTATTTACATTCTGCTTAATGGTATCATGCATGTGTACAGATGCAACATTCTTGTTCGTTAATTGCATGCTGCATATGTGTATGTTGGTTTGTGCAGAGAGACTTGTGCAATAGGCGCAGTGCATAATGAAATCAAATATTAATGCGTTGTAATAAATTAACGCGATGGTAAGATGTGAGTTTCACCCAAGCACAAAGCAACATACTATCATGCATGATACAATGATGTCAATTGACAGTCATTCCGAAATGCTACGGAGGACTACGGAATTTACGGCGTATAACGGAAATTTTATGTTATAGGAGAAGTTGCGCACCTTTGTAAGATATTTGCTACTGAACCGAAATTAACCGCGTGTTTGTAGACTTAACTTTTTTTTGTTAATGACTACCATTTTTTTTACAGTAATTTACCTTCAATAACCAAAGAAAGTCTATGGATTATTTCAATATATGCTACTAATGCATGTATGCAGAGCTCCAGATAAACGCTTAAAGTCGTAAAAAATTGAATTAATTTAGTAAAAAAGTAGACTTAAATTCTGTGCGTACGGTTACACATTGGAAAAATAAAATAAGAATTCAAATGTGTGATCATGCGTAAAACTCATATCAATGCATATAATGTAAACATTTTATCAATGATTTCCCACTCGTCTAGGCCCTCATTACAATTATGAAATCAACAGCACTTTAACGTTATTATGAATAACAGACCATCTTTACAACAGTCGAAAAGCCGAACGTTTTCCATTATCTGGTCCTTTTATCGCAAAAAGTCTGCTGTAAACCGGGCAATTGTCATTAGCTCTCTTCTAACTATAAACCTAAATGCGGATGTGCCAAAAATTATATTTACATGAAAAAAAGAATTAATAATAGACTTTAGGCTGGATTATTATAGATTGTAAACCAAGATTTTGCTGAAAAAGTTATCTGGAACTTTGCATGTATGTTGAGGAAATCGATTACAGAATTTCAAATTTACTAGAGTACTTTTATATTGCACCACATAAATGCTTTAAAACTATAATATTGAAGTGCACATATAAACTTTATTATAGATGGGTAGGTATTTCGTGTCAATCTCTTTCACATATGAAAGAGCTGTTGGTCATGCTGCTTTAAGTACATATAGATGCATGACACAATTAGATTAAGCAAAATAAACACTAGGTTATTTGCCAAAGTCAAATATATATACGAGCAGTAAGAGCGTAATCGTGCACAGCGATACTTACTCTTGTAGAATTGAAAACTCTTATTGCTTTCTTTCGAATATTTCATGTGTCCGATCTAATATGCAATATGCCCGGTGTTTTTTTTTGGCGGATTAATGTTCCGTTTTAGATCCATAATAACGAATGCCTCAATATTTTCAAAATTAACACACCGGAATAATGTTCACGACATTTTTTCATACAATTGGATATAAATATTCTAGAGCTTAAGAAAAAAAAACA